>NC_081569.1:41100949-41160259 GCF_022355385.1 Mustela nigripes | reverse complement strand
AAAAAAAAAAAAAAAAAAAAAAAAAAAAGAAATCCAGTTTTTAAAATCACATTAGCTGTGTATCAAGTGTTTATAGCCGTATGTGGCTAGTGGCAATCATATTGGACAACACAAATATGATTCTATCAGGAAGACTCCTCTAAGAATTTCCAAATCACTTTTGTCTATGTTATCTGACCTTCATCAATTCTCCCACGAGATAAGTAGTTAAAAATACAAAGGCTAGGGCGCCTGGGTGGCTCAGTGGGTTAAGTCGCTGCCTTCGGCTCGGGTCATGATCTCAGGGTCCTGGGTTCGAGTCCCACATTGGGCTCTGCTCAGCAGGGAGCCTGCTTCCTCCTCTCTCTCTCTGCCTGCCTCTCTGCCTACTTGTGATGTCTCTTTGTCAAATAAATAATTAAAAAAAAATACAAAGGCTATCATGTCCATTCTAGAGATGGGAAGATGGAACTTTAAAGAAATAAGTTGTTTCATGGCAATGTGGAAGAATCTAATCTATAAAATAATTATGAGAGGAGAGAAAGTATCTAGAATCCACAGGTACTCAATAAATTATATTCCTTTATTTGTTGATGTATTCAGTTTCTTTTTTTTTTTTTTTTAAACCATCCTTATCCATTCACTCAGTTGTCAAAAATCACATTCATCATGTGTTGGACACAGGGCTTGCCCGGGTGAACAAGTGAGACAAGGTCCCTGCCTTCAAGGAGCTTACAATCTAGCCTTCTTTACCCTTATGTTTTTCAAAACCAGCCAAAAATATTGGAGAGCTCAGAATCAGTATGATTATGATGGTTCTACCAAGGACAACGAACCCAGCACATCACCTCCACTTCACCCAGGTGAAGCTTACGTGTTTCCGGTTGCAAACACTAGGCTGCAGGAAACCCCTGTAGGTTCCTTGGCATTTTCATGTTGTCACATGCTTTCCTCTTATTGAAGTCTCCACACCCAGTTTGTTAGCTCAGAAGCTAACAAAGGGAATGGTAGATGCCCAGGGCAGGGTCCCTTGTGTTCCATTCCCCGAGCAAGACTTTTAGCAACTTAGATGCTCGTCTCTAGGGCTGTTGTAGCCTCATCATTGAATGCCACTTAGTTTTGGCGTGTACTTCTTACCTTCTCTGTAAGACATAATCTGTCTCTGTTTTCCCTATAGAGTAATAGGAGCTCAATGAAGATTTTGTAAAATGCCAAGATAGACGTAATGTAACTCTTGACCCAGTGGTACCCCAGTTGAACACTATTATTACTCTAATTAAATAATCATATACCTTCTATGTGTAATATATGTTCCTTATTAGCACTATCTGATAGATGTATAAAGCACATATGAATTTTATATTTTCAGTAGTCAGATTTTTTAAAAAAATGTATTTGTGGGGTACCTGGGTGGCTCAGTGGGTTAAAACCTCTGCCTTCAGCTCAGGTCATGATCTTGGGGTCCTGGAATCAAGTCCCGCATCGGGCTTTCTGCTCAGCGAGGAGCCTGCTTCCCTTCCTCTCTCTCTGTCTGCCTCTCTGACTACTTGTGATCTCTGTCAAATAAACAAATAAAATCTTAAAAAAATTTTTTTATTTGTCAGAGAGAGAGAGCAAGCAGAGGGAGCAGCTGGCAGAAGGAGAAGTAGGCTCTCCACTGAAAAAGGAGCCCGATGCGGGGCTCGATCTCAAGATCCTGGGACCATGACCTGAGCCAAAGGCAGACGTTATTGACTGAATGACCAAGGTGTCCTCAGGAGCCAGATTGTTTTTTAAGTTAAATTGAGATGAAATTAATTTGAACAGAATATTTTATTTAACCTGATAGATGCAAACTACTGTCATTTCAACATGCAATCAATATAAAATTACTAATGAGACACTACATTTTTGTATACTGTCTCTGAAATCTATATGGGTTTTAATATATATCATATATTTCAACTTGGATTAGCCACATTTCAAGTACTCAACAGCCACCCATAGCTAGTGGTTACCATATGGACAGGGCAGTTTTATATAGTATTTCATTAAATCCTATAAGATGACTAAGAATAATAGCAAAAATTTGAGTGGCAAACATTCTGGAAGGACCATCTCATCTATCTTCCTAACAACCCTCATCTGGAGATGAGGAAATGGACCTAGAAAGGATTATGACTTACTGTCCACCCACCGCTCCTCAGTGGCAGGGCTGGGTCTGGAATTCCCGCTTTGAGGCTACCAGGTCAGGCCACTGATTAACTGGGTGGTCTGGAGCAAGGTAGTCCTCTGCATCTGAGTTCTCTCTTTCACAGAATGGGAAGAGAGTTGCAGGGGATTAGCCACAGTGAATCTTCTTAATTATTTCCTAGCATCTGGCGAGCCTGGCTCTCCTGTTCCCACCTGTGAGGACCTCAGGTTTACAGGCTTCCTTCTGTTATTTGAACAGTAGGCTGGCCAGCCTCTGAACCTCCAAACCTTGCAGCAGGACAGAGCCCCTCCCATACCAAAAGCAGTGCTGCTTTTTCATTTGAGTTTTGTCTATTTCCCGAAGAGTTCAGCTTCAGCTTCTTGATGCTTTTTTGAAAGAAAAGAAACTTGTTGTCTGGGACTCGGTTTTAATTTTCTATCTTCTTTGTTCTTAGGCATGTTGTAGAAAGCTCCCCTCTCCCAAGGATATTCTACTACATATTTCCATAATTTTCCTGCTCTCCCTCTCCATGAGATGCAAAGAAAATAACTGTCAAGTTTTTTTGCATATATAAATTTTAACAGCCCATACATGTCAACTAATCTTTTATCCAGGAAGGAAATGCTTATTTCAAGTGATTGAAAGTTGAAATGCTTAGGTTTTCATTCTTGTTGTGTAATGGAGCACTGTGTGGACATGCTACATTATGATTAGTTTATCAATCCCCAAATCCACTAATTCTAATGAATGCCTACTATGTGCAAGGGCAGAGTCCCTATTTTCAGGGAACATATCTTTTACCAGGAAGAGTAAGGCAAATGTTCAACCAAGAACAGCACAAAGTAGATAAAGTGTGCTAAGTGCCTTAAGAGGAGGGGTGCAAAGTACAGTTGACCCTTGCCCAACACAGATTTCAACAGCACGGGGCCACTTATCTGTGGATTTTCTTTCTTTCTTTTTTTCTTTTAATAAATATAGTACAGTACTCTAAATGTATTTTCTCTTCCTCATGATTTTTTTTAATAACATTTTCTTTTCTCTAGCATACTTTACTCCCAAGAACACCACATATGAAACATAGACAAATTAAATGTGAATTGACCTTTTATGTCATCAGTAAGGCTTCCAGTGAACAGTAGGCTCTTAGTGATGTTTTGGGGGAGTCAAAAGTTATACGTGGATTTTTGACTGCGGTGGGTCAGTGCCCCTAACCCTTGTGTTGTTCAAGGGTCAACAGTATGAAGCTCAAATATTTGGTTTGGGGTAAATCAGAGAAGGTTCCACAGAAGAGTTGCCTTTCAGAATGGACCTTGATAGGTAGGGTTTAAGCAGACAGAGGAGGCAAGAAGAGCATTTGGGGAAAAGAGGCACCTGTCCCCGTCTCCCGCACTACAAGCAGGAGGAAGCGTAGGAAGCAGCACGTGGCTTGGTCTGAGGATTACACAGGGATTGCAGGGATTATGTAAGGATGTAAGGCAGTTTGGCAAACTCTGCATGAATGTCACAGTCCCAATCCTCCACCCATGGGAGATGGCATTAATTAATCACAGCCCACACCTTTCCAACCAACCTCTGGAGTTCCTTCATGAGAGGAGATCGATTTGCCATCCCTGGTGCAAGAGTGCAGAGATAAGCGAAGTAGAGCCTTGAATACCGTGTTGACTAGTTAGTAGTTAATTGGATAGGCAATGGGGAGCCATTAAAGTCTTGTAAGCAGGGGAGTGACATGGTGGGAAATGAGAACTGTAGTTCAGGGTAATTAACTTGGCAGTGTTATTTGGGATGGATTAGCATGGTTATAAGACTAAAGGCCAGTTATTTGGAAGGTTACTGTAATGGTGTAGTTGAACAATGTCTGGAACTGGAGTGGTGGCTATGGAAAGGAAGGGCACACAGGTCACAGAGGTAGAATTTAAAGCACTTGGCAAGTATGTGAAGATGTAGAGAGCTAGGGCCAGTGGTGAGAGAGAGGAGTCAAAGCTCACTTGGAGGTTCCCAGGAATTAGGTCGGAATAAGAGAAAACAAACTAGTGTTATCAAGAGGGAAGCCTGGGATTGATAAAGAGGTAGGGAGAGTCCTGGAGAATTTGGGAAGGGAGAGAACAGTCTGCAAAAAATGGCTTTAGGCTTATCTCTTCTACAAAGTATAGATTTTCTAAGCCATCACCTGTGAGAGAACTCAGTAGTTCAAAGTAAAATAACCATTTTTAAGCAAACATTATTGCCCTTTGTCAACGAGCAGAGACTAAGGAAGGCTTCCATCTTTCCAAATATTTGAAAAGTTGGAAAGCCTTAATTAGTAAGCAGACAAGGGGCAGAAGGGAAGGAAAATATATAAACCTAATCACTGTGCTTTCCAGGTTTCAAATGCTTCCCCAATCCCGGTAATTTATACTTTAGTAACAATGATTGACAGTCAAGGAATGTATCTAACTCACTTTTATTTTTCCCTTGGGAAAAGCACTTTCGGTCCCAATTGTTTTAAATTGCAGAAGCAGTAATTGTTTTAGAGAGTTAGGAGGAATGGCTTTTTGGAGCTGGAATTTGCCGCTGAAGGGAATATGGATTCTGTCTTAATTGACTAAGGTCACTAGGGCCATTTTTAGGAAGGTCTTTCCAGGGTGAACCAATACTAGCTTAGTCAAAGGAGAATAGGAAAGGAACCAGTTGAAGGCTCAGGGGAATAGACTTAACCAGAAAAATGTTAATGAGTTGCTACTGGTACCTAAAAAGGAGCCAGGGATATGTTTTGAGCCACTTGTATCCCAAATAGAATTATTGGTGAAATTTAATATGAAAAATTGTTTAAAATATTTTAAAATAAATATGGAGCAGTGGATATATTTTAAGATACTCACTTCTCCAGAGGCCCTCGCTTATTTATGAAACTGTGCACTTTGATATATTTGTTTACTTAGAAAAGTCAAGAGTGACAAGCTAGGTCAATTACATCAAGAACATTATTAACAGGCTAACCAATTGTAAATGGTGTGAAGGCTGTTCTGGAAATCTTGTGCTTTGATGTATGGGGCAACCCACACATCTGATTTGGGATGGAGGAGACAATCGGGGCATTGTTTGTAGGCGCCAACAGACAGGCTAAAGCCAGGGAACCTTGCAGACTGGATTAAGGTATCAGAACCGTTCACATCTCATTTACATCACTCGGAAGAGTGGACCACAGGTTTTGCTGATTTAACACACAGACCATGGCAAAGAGCGTTGTGTATTTGAAATCACACCAATATCAGTAACAGTAACACAAATCATGTGTGAAGTTTGGCACATAGAGGTTCATCTTAAGGAATTATCTAACAAGCCCCCCCCCCATTTTTAAAAAGCCTTTTTCCAAACTAGGAAGGTAGAAAAAGGAAAATATTCCCTACTTTTTTCTCCCATCCCAACCCCCTAAATACACATATTTATGCCACCTTCTGGTATATAATAATATTTTTTATTGTCAAACTTTGTGAGCTTTCTGAAAGAAAGGTGGGGGTGTATGTTAAAAATGTACTGATTTCATCAGTATTTGGGCAGTCAGAAAGAATTGGTCAATTGAGCACTAAGACAGAGAAGTCAGGCTAATACCACCTGAATGTTTTCTACTCATTCAGTTTGTATTGTCCCTTCATATTGGAGTTTGGGGTCAAGGTAATATTGATACAATTCTCTACTTTCCTTTGATATTATTAAACACCTACTATGTGATGGGTGTGTTTCAATGGAAGGGAGGTGCAGAATGATGTCTACAATGATGTGAATTATTAAGAGCTGTTAATTATCTGAACTTTATCACCAAGACATTATTAATGCCTCTCCAGTATATCTTTTATGGATGAGACTGCAGGTTTAATAGTAAGATTACCAGTGGGAATTGACAATTAGCAGCCACACAGAACTAGATGCAGTACGCCATATTACAACCAGCTTAGATAGTCATCAACCAAACAGGCCAAAGTTTTCTTCAGTAGAAACTGCCCTGCCAAGTGGTTTCTGGATCCTTCTCAGAGAAAGCAGGGAAGGGGCTGAAAGCCACCTCTTTCAGCCACACCAGAAATTGGCTGTCCCTGGCGGTTCAAGACCTAAAACCTGTTTTAGACACAGATGTATCAAACCAATCTGGAAACCCACTGGGCGTCCCATCCCGAAGTAAAAAGTGCCACGTCCCCCCATCCTCCTCCTTCCTTGGGGTGTTGGGCCAGGTCGAATTCCTTTTTAGTTTCTCCTCAGTTCTGGGGTGGGCTGGCAGGGAGCTACCTGCGATTCCCCAACGTGGATAATCGCATTTGTCTCTTCTCAGTCTGGCTGCAGATGGAGACGAGTGCTGTTCCCGAGAGATTCTCAGAAGTAGGCACAGGATCATCTCGCTGATCTTCGTTTCAGTCTCTGGGCTGGGCAAAGGGGAGGATCGGGGCAAGAGAGCCTCTCCCCTCCAACCCCCCACCCCGCCCCAAAATTGGCAGCCAGTCGGTGGCTCTCGGTCTGGGGTCTGGAGGGTGGGGAATGTGGGTGTGGGGGCCGGCTGGAGAAGCTCTCGCTAGCGCTGCCGGTGGCCAGACCCGCCTCCCAACCCCTCTCGGGCGCACACTTACGTCCACCCAGACACACTCCGCGCGCTCCCTCGCGCTCTCGCTCGCCCGCCGCCGCCGCCTGCTCTCTCCCTCCAGCTCTCCCCGGTCTCTTTCCCCCCCCCCCCCCCCCCCTCTCCTTCTCCCCCCCCCCCCCCCCTTTTTTTTTTTTTTTTCTTTTTTTTTTTTGGTACCATAGAGTTGCTCTGAAAACAGAAGATAGAGGGAGTCTCGGAGCTCGCCATCTCCAGCGATCTCTACATTGGGAAAAAACATGGAGTCAGCTCCGGCAGCCCCCGACCCCGCCGCCAGCGAGCCGGGCAGCAGCGGCGCGGACGCGGCCGCCGGCGCCAGGGAGACCCCGCTGAACCAGGAATCCGCCCGCAAGAGCGAGCCGCCCGCCCCGGTGCGCAGACAGAGCTATTCCAGCACCAGCAGAGGTAGGAGGCTGCGAGAGGGGCTGAGGAGGGGGCGGCGGGAGCCCGGGAGCGGAGCGGGGGCCGGCCGGGAGCGGGCGCCCGGAGCGCGGGGTCCGGGGCCGCGCGCGAGCCTGCAGCAGCGCCCCGAGCCCGGAGAGCCCCCTTCCCCTCCCCCCTCCGCCCCCCAGAAATGTTGCAAACTTTTGCAGCCCGTTCTCGGGTTGCGGGAGGAGAGGGGGGCGGGGGAGGCGGCAGGAGGGTTGACAGCCGGCGGGCTCACCCCCTGGCTTTGATTTTTCTGCGAAGAGAGGAGGAAAGCAGCCTAGTCCAAATTAAATACGCTCCCCCAAAATACGGAGAACCGGAGAGTGGGGGCCCGGGAAAGAAACTTTTAAAGCGGCAGTGTCCTTTTAAGAAGAAAAAAAAATATCCGTTTATGGCCACCCTCCTCCCGCTTTACCTTTTCTCCTCTTGACAGTTTCGGCCCTGGCTGCCCCAGACGTGGTGTGTTTTCGGTATCCCGCAGAGCTGAGGGGGTGCGGGAGGAGTGAGCGACCTGGGAAGCCCCGGGGGTGGAGAGGGGGCGCTCCTGGATCTCGGGGCGACGTGGGCACCTTCTCTGGAACGCGACGGTGGGCTTGGGATTTGGAGGAAGGGCTGGAGGAAGGGGGGTACGGGCGCGTGAGGTGCTCGCTAAGTTGTCTGGCGGGCGCGACGAGGGGAGATCCTCAAGTTTGCAGACCCGGGGTTCGCAGCCGGGCGCCCAGCCTGGCGGGGGGCGTGTGCGCGCCAGCGCGCGGAGGGCGGTGGTGCTGTGGGGCGCTCCACGCGCATTCGGAGTGAGCGCCTGCAAAAGCAAACAAGCAGAAACAGAAAGCTCGAAATGCACCCAAACTTATTTCTGCCCTGGGAATCCTTCCCTCTCTGAGGTTCAAGCGTTTCTGCAAGAACCTGGGAATGGTCAGCGAGAGTTGGATGCTGGTTGGATAGTGCGAGAGATGCCCCCCCCCCCAATCCCCCGAGCGATTTTTACACTTCATTTTGGAGCGTTTGTGCGGGGAGGGGGGGGGGGGGGTGGGCAGAAGACTCCATTGCCCCCTCCTTGCATTTTCCTAAAGTCGAGTGTTGAGGAAGGCTCACTCTCTCTTTTAAGAAAGGTGTCAGAACCTGATGTGGGGGCTTTTCTTGGAGGTGGGGGATTATTTATTTGATTGCGCCTGGAGTTTGCAAAGAACAGGAGGAAGCTACGGCTTTAATTACTGTTGTAAATAATGTATAAATCACGCCTGTCACTCCGGAGGAAGCGGGCTCGCGCGAGCAGCCCAGGGCTGGGGATCAGGAGGATCTCCAGCCCGGGCTTGGGCACCGGCCCAGCGCGCCCCCTCCTCTTGACACTGGGCTTCTGGCGGCGATTGGGGAGGGCTGGAGAGAGGCGAGTGGGGGCCCGGGAGCCGCTCCCTTCCTCTCGATGTTATAGTTGGAGGTAGGAATATGGCTGATCATGTGCTGGCTGTTTTACAGTATTCACCCCCCCCCCTTAGCCACACCCCCTGTCCGGGCGCTTTCCCATTCACGGAATTCGAGTACAGTAAAAGCCATCAGGATGACACACACGAAAAACATTTAATTAAAGGCGATTTCCGAGGAGTGAACACGCGGAACCGCGGTTTCAGCGGGAGGGGGGTGCAGCAAGGGCTAGGAAGGGAGGGGGATCAG
This sequence comes from Mustela nigripes, assembly GCF_022355385.1. Classification (NCBI taxonomy): domain Eukaryota; kingdom Metazoa; phylum Chordata; class Mammalia; order Carnivora; family Mustelidae; genus Mustela; species Mustela nigripes. The sequence goes on along the minus strand of NC_081569.1, from coordinate 41,151,404 downwards.
GGCCAGGGGCCGGGTCCTGCCGCCAGCTCCGTGAGTTTGTGTGTGGAGAGCTTTTGGCTGCAAAGAGTATATTTAGACCCTGAGACGGTGGATTTGGAATGCGAGCGGGTTATGTAACAGGGTTAATCAGAAACACTGGAGAAAATCCCCTTCATGTGTTTCTGAGGTTTTTTTTTTTTTTTAAGGGGGGGGAATAGAATATAAGAAGCCACACTAATTTGTGGTTTGTGCTGTCACCACCCTCTCTCGTAACCTACCCCTCCCCTTTGTTATTAGCATCTTCAGGTGTCATTCTTGCCAGAAGGTGTTCTTGCAAGAGATCAGGGTGGCAGGCTGCAGAACCAACTAACAAATCCGTAACTTGCTGTTCTTGCAAATTATATAACGTTGAGGCATTCAGTACCACTAGCCCCCTAGGCTTAGCAAAAAGGGGAGAGGGACAAAGTAGGGGTGGGATGCACCCTATACAACTGACCTGTTGACCTTTGTCCCCTTGTCCCCTAGAGGGTCATCCTCCTCAGCTCACTCTCCTTTGAACCAACCCCTTATCCATCTCTCCAGGAGATTTACTAAGGGGAGGGAGAAGAGGTAAGGCCCAAACACTCAACTCACATCCTGCACGCAGGCACTAGGTTATATAACAGTCTGAATGGAAAAAGGAAGGTCAGAGATGGAGGCATCCTTTAGCTAACACAGCAGTAGTAATAGCTTCCAGAAATTATGTGCATTTGCAGACTTTAACCTCAGATGTAGTGTCTGCTCCTTAGGGATACCAATCTTTGTGTGTGTGACCTAGGGAGAAAAAGAGAGAAAGTGTAGGTATGCCTGGTAGATGAGAGTGATTTGAAAATGGGAAATGTTTGGGTTTTCAGATGATGTAATGGAGTTGGCAGAATATGCAAGTCGGCTCCCAGAGTGTAAGCAGCAAGAAAATTGGAGCTGGCATCCAGTATTAATGTTGCATAAATTACAATATCGGAAAGAAATTAACCTACACACTAGGTGATTACGCCTTTTTAATACTTAAAACAGAAAGGCACACAACTCAAAAGGAAAAGCAAACATCATCACCTTATAATTAGCATTTTCAACCTCAAGGAGGATTGAATGGAGGAGTTCTTGGCATTGGGTGAAATGGGAAGCTTTTGGATTTGGGAGATGCTTTCCAGAGAGGTAGCAGGGTTTGCTTCCAGCCAACCAGTGTTTGCAGTCCCCAGAAACTGTGGTCTGGATTCTCATGACATTGAGGTGACCTCATGAGACATTACCTAGGTAGACTTGAAGCTGTTGTTGAATGCCAAACTCCTGGGAGTCCCCTTGTGAATGGGCTGCGTCCCCTTAGTGCCTGCGCTACCAGAATCAGATGTGTGACTTTGTAATCGGAAAGACAGACCTCCCCTGTCCTTAAAACTAGCAGGGAACATTAGAAGTTGTAATGAAACTGTCCTGTTTTCTGGGTGGTATTAACGATGGCTGGTGTTGTTCAGTACCATCTCTGCAACACAATGGAAGGCAAAAAAGAAAGGCAAGAGGCAACATGGGAAGTAAGAATGAAACGGAAAAAAACCACAGCGAATCTTTAATTTAACAAGGCTTTCAGGGACTTCAGGGAGCTGTAAGCATTGTGACATAACTGTTATTAAAACCCCTTTTCCAGAATCTCGTTATTCTATGCATGCCAGAAGCTTACATATTTTACTTTCCTAAAGTTATCGTTACAGGGCTGCGTGGCACGCAGTTGATTTGGAACACCCATGTGTAAGTTGAAGGCTTTTAGGGCCTGCCGACCTAAGGGAAAAATCGAAACCAAAAGATGGGATTAACATTGAAAAGCTCAGTTGGGTTGAGATTGAACCCCCTGGAGGCTCAGTTTAGATTGACTGAAAATCAGTTAACAAGGCCTGTAGTTTATTTGTAGCCAGAAGGACTTCTAGAACCACATAACCAAAGTGCCTGGCCTCCACTCCTCCCCTTCTGTCTTGGCTGATTCACTTTCTGGTAGGTACCCTTCTTGCCTGGCAGTTTTTAGCCTTTTCTAGATCTACTTTTCTAACTCAGGTTCTCCACAGTGAACAAGTGATGCCCCATAGTTTGAAAGAGCTACTGGCTGGGATAAAATCCTTTGCCAGAGGGATGGAATGATTGTTTTTTAAACTAAGGGACTTTTAATTTTCTGGTAAATTGCTCATAAAAACCTTTATAATTAAACCCTGAAAAAATGGAATAATTTTAGAAAATGCATTTGGTGATAGGTATGATAACTTTTCTGTTTCTTACCCCTTCTTTCTTAAAATGAATTGAATTATTAATCCAGAAGTCAAATCCTGAGTGGCTAAAACATTTATAGCAGACTCTTTTTATGTTAGTCACTTGCTGGAATTTTCCAGAACCTACTAGCATCACGAAGAGCCTTGGCTTTTTCTATAAAATGCCTCCATTTCCGAAACTAAAATACGGAGTCTGTGTGGAATCCGCCTCCGCTGAGACCCTTCAGCTAGTGTTTTCAAGACAGCAGAGGTCTTGGCGGTCGGGGGTGCAGCACACACTGCTAGTTCCACACCAGGCTCCGAGGCAGGATGTAGGGATGTTCGAGAATGTTCATTGCTGTAATTGTGCCTCCAGGGGAGACATTCTGAGGATTTTGCGTGACAGCTGAATTGCTTTTGGAAGCAAACCGACCCCTGTCCAGAGCTAACCTTTGGAATGCACATGAGACAAGCCCATGGCTGCTTCTCCTTGGGCCACACTCCTGTCACTTCTGACAAGAAGATGCACATTTTCCCATTTTTGCTTCCAGAAAGTTGTGGTGTGTTTTTGGAAGGGCAGACTTGAGTTGGATGTCACTGAAAATTCTGTTTGCGTGGTATGGTTTCTTACAGTGCAGGCCACTTTTTCTGAGAGTGCTCCTCCTCTCCGCCCTCATCGTCCATCTACTTAATGAATCGTGCTTCTGTACTTACATATTCGTAGAAGCAAAATACATAATGACACTTCAGGTGTCTGGGGAAAAATTATAATATGACTGCCCTGTGTGCCAAAGACTAAAATTTTATAGAAAACCCAGCTCGCTTCTTTTGACATAACCTGCTGCTTACCCTCTTTGTCTTCCTTGAGCCATTGTTCAGGTACTTGGAGGTAGACACCGTCCACTCCCTCAGGGAGATTCCTGACCAATCATCCTAGATTAGTGATAGATTCTTCGGGAGCAACGAGAGTCCGCTTTGAAAGGCCTTAAGGTACCAGAGTAAACCTGACCTAGAATGTGGAGTATCTTTCTGAATATGAAGACTATCATCCTTGTTGAAAATTTAGCAACAGTATCTCTGTCTCTTTTTCTCTGTACTGTTCTCTCTTCTATCATTTAAAAAAATGTGGGTATTTTTGTTGTTGTTATTGGGGGGAGTATTGTGTGCGTGCCTGTGTGTGTGTATGTGTCTGTTTGTGTGATTCATAATGAGAAGTGTTGGTTTGGAAACGAGCTGTTAAATTTTTCACCCACCTTACTAAAACGTATGTTAAGAGAAATAAAAGTGAATCATTTTGAATAATGCTTTAAAAAAATTCTCCAGATAATCAGTGTTCAAGTGTTGATTAATATACAGTAGATCATGATTTTTCTATAAGGGTACCAAGGCATTACTAATGAATTAGTTTTTCTGGCTAACAGTAGATTAACTGAATCTTTTCTGTCTTTTTCTTTTTGAATATGTTTCTTTTAAATGTGCTGGTCCCCTTTCCTACCCTAGAAAGAACATTGGGAATGTAATCGAATCTTTCTTTGAGGTTTGAGGATCTTACAGTGGCACAGGGTCACTATTCTGAGGATGAATTCTGATTGTGCATTATAGAACTGTGAATGGAGACAGTGCCAGAGATTGGACTAAATCTGCCCTGATCCCAGCTTGGAAATTGTTTTCTTTTTCTGTTAAATCCTCAATATCAGTATGTTTTGTTATTTGCCTTTCTTGGTCTCAAGCTCACAAGGAGCAAAACGGAAATTCACTTTAATTTGTTGATTCTGGTTAATTGAGGTTTTTACTTTCTAGGAAAATTTCAACCTGAATCTAGAGCCTTTATTCTTCCCCTACAGTTAACAGAGGATGTGAAATCATTCCCAGATGTTTAGGAAGACTGTTGTATTTACAAATAAGTTATGTAATATATTTCCATAGCATTATGTAACTTCTGGTAGCTAGAAAATGATGGGTAATTTTGCCTCTTCCTTAGATACGTTGAGAGGGTATCTCATAAATCCTAGAAACTAGGAAATTCTAGGGTTGGTGGGAAGGCTTTCAAGAATATCAATAAAGAGCATTTAAATTCCCCCAAAGGAAATTCTCCTTTGAAGTTTGGGCCTTTGTTCACTGGACCAGTATGGAAAGCGTGCCCCGGACGGCACCATCAGAGGCTGACTTTCTCAGGGCCGTCCCACGTGATTTCGTGAGAGTCTTTGTTTATCTTCTGGTATCCTTTGATGCCACAGCTTTGCAAATTCATCTGAGGGGCTAGGGTGTTCTTTTGTGACAGTCCAATTACTACTACTACTACTATTATTATCATCATCATTATTATTATTATTATTATTTTGTTTTCGGAGTAAAGGCATCAAGGAAGTTGAATGGGGGGTGATGAGGAATAAATGTGCCATGTCTTGTGGCTTGCTTTTTGCTCCCGTTTTTCCATGCCAATGTGAAAGGAATTACAGGTAACAATTCCCTTGTGTTGGTGGAAGAATGGTTCTTTTATGTTTGTTTGTTTGTTTGTTTGTTTTCCTTTTTCCCCTACCAGATGTGGATGGCCTCCGTGGACATGTCATTATTATGCTCTGTCATATTGCATTGCGTGCTCTGACATGTTGACAGTGGTGTGGTCCTGTGTTTTTCTGGTGATTGTCTCATCCACAGAACTGAGGCCCTGGTGGCCGGCTACAGAGCCCTCTCCAGTGTCCACCACCAGTTGAGAGTACAGGTCTCCCACACCCTTGAAGGTGCCGGAGGACTGCAGGCCAGGCCAGGGTGTCTCTGCACCGGTGCTATTCTTCCCCGAAGCTCACTCAGAGGCTGGAACTGAGTAGGAACGCTTGGGGCATAGAGGATTTATAATCTGCCAGCCTCAAATCATCTCTAGCAATGTAACTGGGTGTTTGAGTTTTGATTGTGAACTAGCTGAAAGTTTTTTGAAATAATCAGGAAGTTCCTCCATCCACGATCAGACCATAATGGATGAAACTCCTTTGGGGTGCAAGGAAGGGTGCCACTTAGTACAGGATCCTCAAGCCTGTGAAAGAGGCAGCGCACTGTTAAAAATACCTAGCTTACTTCGGGGGAGGATTTGGCTGAATACTGATGAAGTTTATGAAATATGAATGTAGTGAAGTTGCTGTACGTAAGTGGTAGGCGTGTGTGAAAGAAGTAAGAAGAAATAAAATTGTGTATAAGTGACACTCTGAAACTTGATGGAATTGTATACGTGACAGGAATGGTGACGTTTGGGTCTGTGCTTAATGGGGGAAAATAAACTGGCTTAAAATCTGTATGTCAAGCTAGATGTGTGGCTAAAAATTACAGAATATAAAATTACTGGACTTATGAGCAAAGAGTGCTAGCAAGGATAAATAGGCAGATTGCAAAGGATAGAGGTGAAACAGAACGGGGAAAATGAGGGACCTACACTTGAATCTATAATGAGCTATGGTAATCACTGTTTTAAATAATCCAGACTATTAACTACTGTGCTGCTAGGTAGAGAATTAGTTATAGCCAAACAAAAGGCATAAATATGAATTTTAGGTTGTGTGGGAGAAATCCTCTTGATCCCCAAAGCATAAACGCATGTACTGAGAAGCAAAGCTGCGCACGATGTAATTTTTTTCTGTCTTATCCTGATTAATTGACAGCCAACTGTATGCCTCTTTCCTGAAGGTGACTTTACAATCTCCAGACACAGACATTTCTCTCAGAAGTGGAGTGAAGGAAGGAGAACCACAAGCTAAAGTGTGTTTTACTGGGTGAAGTATTTTCGGGGAGAGATAAGAAGGGTACAGTAGGGGAATGAAAGTGCATACAGGGATGAAGAATGCCTGTTTGGGGCTTGGGGAGTGGGGGCTGTGAATGAGGAAGGGAATCTCTAGGGGGAAGGAGACTTCTGTGCAAAGGAAAATGAAATTAGCATTGACTCTGAAATGGCGGGGAATGTGACTTTCTAATTTTAAATTATCTTTAACAAGGGCAATGAAAAGAGGAAAAGTTGACACTTTGAGAAGTTATGACGAACTTGTCGAGAATGCCAATTGACAAAGGCAGGTAAGGGAATACTTGGAAACACAGAACAAGAACAGGTCTGCAGGGCATGGTAATCTGCCTCCTAGTGTGTTAAGGGAATTGGTGGGCATGTTTATTGACTCTTCCAGTTAGTTTTAAAGAAACCTGAAGAAATGGACAAAGACGGAGAAAAGACAACGATTCTGCCTTCCAGAAGCAGAGAAGCTTCTCTCGTCCCATACGATCGATGCCAGTCCTGGGGAAGACTGTCTGTATAGAAGTTAATGGATTTTCAACATACAAATCACAGAAGAAACAAGGGTATATTTAGCAAGTCTAAAAACTCTTCGATAAACTGCATTGCTTTCATTTTCACTGTACAGTCATGAAGCCAGTGGATGGAAAGAAGGCCGTGGTAAGGATACAGCTTGTACTCCCAGGAACGTTTGTGTGATGGGGATGTTATATCTGAAAGGACAGGGCATCAGGGAAGATGAGCTGCCCATAACTCGCAATTGTCCAGGTAACGAAGCATTGGAAAACAAAGGCAAATGAAACGCTTTGATAATCAAAAATGATTCTTCTTTTACTGGTCATAATAGTTGACCAGTGAGGACAAGCGTGAAGTTGCAAGTTGCATTTTACCTTTTCCGGCCCTCGTGGCCCACTTCTGATGAGCACATGTCTTCAGAAAGCGGGAACCTGGATAATTTCCATAGAGCAGTCTGTTAACCCCGAAGGCGGAACATTTCACAGCATGGAAAAGGAAGGTTGAAGATTAGTGAGGCTCCCAAATTTCTTGAGGCCCTAGAGAAACTGCTGTGGAACTGCTGTGACACTGAGAGGCTGTAGCAAGTTCCTCGAGCTTGTTTCCTAATCTTGAGCTTGAGGGTGTGTGCTAGGTGTGTGGTTCTCGCTCACGATGTAGGCAGTGGTCCTGCTGTATTAGCCCGGAGCCTGTTAGAGGCAGAAGGGGCCTCACAAATCATCTAGCCTGGCCTCCTCCTTCCAGCTGATGCTCACAGAAGTCTAATAATGCATCCGAGGTCCCATTCCTACTGAGTAGCAAGACTGTGACAAGAGTACGGGTCTTCTACTTCTGTGGAAAGGTTCCGGGGTCCCTGGCCCTTGTGCGCTGTGCTGAGATGCTCAGAAATTCCACTAAGGTACTGATTCAAAGTCCTCCCCCGCCAGGAGAGCCGCCTGAGATTATCACAATGTGTACACAAGTTCATCCAGCATGAGGTAGTTGACGTGTTTGAAGGTCAGCGCATGTTACGTGGCCATGCATCAATAATGGAACATTATCAATAACGCTTATGTTTTCAGATCCCACTGGGTATTTTTATTATTGTAGCAAAATTAGCCAGTGAACTGGTGGTGGTGTCAGTAAAGCCATCCTAAAGCATAGTGAAAATAGTGCCCGTGTCTCAGCATTGCTGATCTGGCAGAATGTAGAATAGAGGCTCTGGAGGGGAGCATCTTGTCGTTGGTCCCGGCCTGGGGGCAGTTGGGGGGGGTGCTCACCGGAGCTGGATGCAGCCAGAGGGTGGAGTGGGGGAGGCTGGCTCTTGGCGGCTGCCTGCTTTCCTCAAGGCAAAGGATTTAAGGCAGTGCCTTTTATAGAGACTCTCACCAGCAAATCCATCTGTGGAATACTATGTAGCTGGTAAAAATCATGTTGAATTCCCAAATATCTCTTGGGAAAATGTCATCTATTAGTGAAAAGTAATGACCTTCATAGCAGTGTGCATAGAATGTGCATAGAATGATTTTTTTGTAAAAAACGATAGTCTGAGTGTTCGTGTGTGTGTGTGTGTGTGTACGTGTGTGTGTGTATTAATACAGATCCATGTACACCTTAATAATGAAATGATAAAATGGTTATCTCCGGTGTGAGGTTTTTTTTCTTTGTGCTCTTCTGTATTTTCGACTCTCCTGCATTGCACATGTATTACTTTTGTAACTAGAAAAAAAATAAATCTTATTTTTTTTTCTCCAAAAAGATTGTTTGTATGTTGTGAAACTGGGTGTACTTGGAATGAACTAATTCTGAACTTAGTATGTTGCACAGAATTTCTTGATGTTACAGGATGGGCCACATTTACTGGCCCAAAGAGCTATACCTCTGACAGCCACATTCAGCCAGGGTTGTCAGGAAAACAAGGGTCATTCAGCTTAAATATGAAAAAAAAAATGTCCAGTAGTGGAATTTCCTGTCCCTCCAGAGCAATATCTTCTAAGTGTTTATACTGTGACCTACAATGAGAGAAACATACTACCTTGTGAGTCAGTACACGTACACACACACACACACACATATACCCCGCCATGCGCATGCAATAAACTTTTCATGTAAAATATTTATCCTTTACCTGGGATGCGCTGTTATTTTTGCTCTGGTATTTTAAGACAAGATCCAAATCATGAGCCACCAGATTGGTTTCATGATCTATTTATGGGCTGCCTCTCACAGTTTTAAAAACCCTGTCCTGGGCATGAGGTAGAAGCAGCCTTTTTGTGAGCCATGGCCCGGCAGTTGGAGGGAAGGCAGGAGAGATGGAGTGTTTCCACAGTAACTGATGTTGGACTTCAGGTGTTACTCATTATGATTTCAGGGAGGAGGGGGGGAGGGAAAAATAATGTAAATACTTATTATATGTCATGTGGTATCTTTATGCCACTTTTAGCACATGCTCATTAATATCCTGTTTCATTTAGACATGCATCTGCCAAGGCTGGCTTAGAATGGAGATTTTGGAATCCCCTTTGCTTGGATTTGATGTCACTGTCAAAAAGCCCGAGGGTGGCATTCTTTCATTTCACAAAGTTTTGCTGAGCACCTTGCGTGTGAAAGCAGCACATGAGAGGGGGCTGATCCCTGCCTTCCTGGATCTTGCATTTTAGGGGTGGCATCTCTCAGTGAAGCCCACGGTCTGGGTCACTTCTGATAATTCTCTTCTACCTGTGTCTTGGCTTTGGCTTTCTTTAGTCCTGTTCCTCATATATGTGTTCACCCTTCCCCTCTTCTTCCCAACCCCATCTCCCACCTTCTGCCCCTCTCTTTGCTGCTTGTAAGCCTGCAGTCGTTTTCCATAAAGCTGGGAGACAAAACTCACCCTCTCCCTCCTGCTGTTCTCATGACCCTGGTCTTCCACAGTTGTCAATCATGTGGGCCTCGCTCATGCAGTAAGCATGCAACCTCTTTCTTTGCCAGGTTCCTTTCTGTTGTCTTATGGTGTTACTTCCCAGAGAGGTGACTATTCTCCCCAAGAAGACCAGCACCGTGGTTTATTCTTTCACTCCTCCACAGTGCTTTGCAAAAAGTAAGTGCTCATCAACTGCAGAGAGTGTCCCCGTCAGAGGGCTCCGCCCAGCTGGCCACTTGCTCAGTAGATTCAGCTCTGTCCTTCCGACTCTGCAAGCGCCTCTTCTACTTGCTTCAACTTCCAGCTGAGCCTTGCGTTTGGACCCAGGTGCCCTTGTTTGTCCCATTTCTGCCTCTCTTATAACCACTCAGCCTCAGTGGCAGGTTCAGGCCTGCTCCAGTCCTGAACGACTCAGATGAGGGCCAGACATGTTGGGAACCCTCATGCGTGCTTGTTGCAAGCCTGCTCGGAGTGAGGCAGACATGGGCCAGAGGCCCAGGTGTGCCCGATGCTAACTGTGTGAACTTAGGTAAGTGCCTTCACCGCTCAGTGTGTTTCTTTCATCACCTGAAAACTGGAGATGTTTCTAATGCTGCCTTCCCAAGATGATTGAGGACCACGTGTGATTGTCCATGCACGACACCTTGCAGGATGCTCGGGGCACGTGGAGTGCGGCCCCAGTAGTGTTGTAGTAGTGTTGATGGAGCACATAGAGAAACGGGTCCTCTGGCCACCTCTCACCTTCTCTTCCTCAGGTCTCCGACTCCCTTTCCTCCGATCATCACTCTGTGGTTCCGATGGGTTGCTCAGTGAAATGGGTTGCTCAGTGAAATAAACAAGAGTATCCGAAGGCATCGGAAAACCTATCTCTTACTGCTAGTTCCCTTTCCTCACTGGCTCTGCCCTAGTCACTCTGCTCAACCATCAGGGGCTGGATCCTTGTGAGGACAAATCACTGAAGCTCAACCCTGTCAGCCACTTGGGCTTCCTGAGCTGATACCCCACACCCTTCACTGAACCAGAGGAGGGCCCCTGCCTGCCCGTTCCCTCCTCCCACCCTTGCTGTTCCTTCCACCCTTCCAGCTGCCCCCTCCAGCCATCGAGGCTGTGGCAGCGCCCTCCTCCCCACTGTGCTCCAGAGCTCTCTCACGCCTCATTTCTCAGCAACCCGTCATCATTCCCTGCCCTCCCTTCCCCTTTACTCACTTTCTCCTCCCTGCCAAAAAATCACGTTGCAGAAGCTTGTCTGTGAGGGTTCCATTCAACTTGTTCTGCATTAATGCCCCACTACGGTGACCCACTGCTGAGTCTTTCACTTGTAACGTAATCTAATAATTTACATGCACTTTGCAAGCAATACTCTCAGAGACTCGCAACCTGCTCGAAATTGCTCTGCTGTTCCAGTAGTTGAGCTGATGAGAGAGACCAGTGTGAGAAAGAGTAGTTAAGGGTACCACCATGGTGTTGGGGAAGTAACGCTAGCATAAGGGGAGGGTGTGCTGATGGATTATAATATCCTTTCTTAGAGAAGCAATTAAACTTGCTGAGGGTTCTGTATTGATTTTGGCTTATAATTGGACTAGGATAGGTCAAAGTAGGTAGAAGCATTAGCAAAGGAAGAGGAAAATGAACCAATAGTGGAAACCGGTATTTCCTGGACACTGTGAAAATGTTTTCGTTTCGAGATTCTACGTGACTTATACAGAATTAATTGACACTCTGATGAGGTTGTTTTATTTCTTTACTCAACGACATTGGAAGCCAGTTCTACTATGCAGTAGCCATGAAAATAGAGTAATGGCATTGTAATAGTGCCATTGTAAACTGAATGACACCATTAATTACACATCTATTTTGTCTAATTTGTATTGTGATGGTGTGGGTAATACACACACATACAGGCATAGAGTAGCTGGTTTTTTAAGAAACAGACTCTGGCTGAGAAGCCCCAATCCTTAATATTGAAGAGTTAGTGAAAATAAGCCATTGTTTAGTGAAAAAGTTCATCTTTATATATTTAAATGTAAATGTAGATGGATGTATATACACACACGCAGACACACATGTCCATACACATATATACACAGGCATACACGTCTATCATGCCCATCAGGCAGATCAAGAAAATTGGTGATGACTGTGGCAAGCTGGCTAGCCTGATGGGGAGCGATGTCAGTTTTTCAGGCCAGGTCAATATGGTATCAAGGACAGGGGTTGAGAGCAAGGCCTTGTGTATTTGTTTCAACCCCTTGGTCCTCATTACCATTTCTGAGAACCTCTATTCATTGATATGTCTCAGGGTGGGAAAGAAGCATGAAGGCCCAGGAATGAGGTTTATTTTATTTTGTCGGTTGTCTCCCAAGGAAAGACACTGGCCAAAGGACTTCTTCCCCAGCACAGAGATAGAGACATATTTTTAAGCCTGAAGTCATTAGCTAAGCCTGGAGCAGAAACGGGTTCTCAGAAGCAGCATCCAGTGTGGTTCCACCCTGTGGGACATGTGAATTAGGAAGTCCGTGACTCTGTTAGGCTTTGCCATGGTTCTAGTGACTTTATCTCCTTTTTTTTTTTTTTTAAGAGTTTTTATTTATTTATTTGACAAACAGAGATCACAAGTAGGCAGAGAGAGAGGAAGGGAAGCAGGCTCCCTGCTGAGCAGAGAGCCTGATGTGGGGCTTGATCCCAGGACCCCGGGATCATGACCTGAGCCAAAGGCAGAGGCTTTAACCCACTGAGCCACCCAGGTGCCCTGTGACTTTATCTCTTTCTCCTGAGAGCACTGGCATGGGTGGGGTCGTTTGACACTGTGTGTGAGTTTCTACCTCTTAGGGGGGTATTTCCGGGGAGCTTCTGAAGACTTACCTGGCATCTCTGGGAATGGACTACTGCGTCCAAGCCTCTGTTCCCATGTTTTTGTGCAGTGGCCATCTGGAAGGGATTTTCCTGCAGTGGCCTTCTAGAAGGGATTTTATTGTCATCTCCATCTCTCCCCTCCCCATGTTTCAGAGTTTTGCTTTTGCACCATTGTCAGTACCACCACGTGGTAATCTGGAACCTCAGAAGGACCTCATCCAAAGAGGTGAGATTTTGTGTAGTTTAGAATATATTTAACTTTAATATATATCATGTTTGCTCTGATGACCAAAATGTTAAAAGCAGAGTTGCTTCATGAACAACTGTGCCCTTACTGTGTCACAGATCAACAACGTTGACTTTAAACTCTGTGAACCTTTCAGGAGACAGCACGCAGCATCAATGCCTGGCATGTGGATTAAGAATACATCGAGTGGAGAAGTTTTATTATAAACCTCAATGAAAAAAAATCAATATCGCGCCCAGTAAAATGTTATAATGAAAATGACCATGGTGTTTGACGACATCCCTTTATTAATTAGTCTTTTCCATTATTATTTCTTAGGAGCAAACACACTCTGGTTTTGTCACTCATTAGTTAGAGTCCTTACTGAATTCCTGTTTTGCTGCCTCGCTGTGTTGATCTTCTCACTGGTCTCAGTTCCTCGAGGGCAGCGCTATAGATTGTCTTGAATCTTCCGTCCCCATTTCTCTATCACTTGGGCATTCAGTGAATGCCCTCAGGATGCTGGTGACTGTGCAATTTAGATCGGTATGTTCAAGATGAGCCAGCGGTGGGACAGACAGGCAAGAAAATCCAGTGTTCTTCGGAAGCTTCAGATGTTTAAAGGTGAGGCCATGTGTAGCCTCCATCCCTTCATTCATCAAGTATTTATTGAGCACTTGCTGTGTGTCAGGTCACGTGCCAGTCAGTGGAGGTACAAGTTAAGGTAGTTGATGGGCAGGAAAGGCACAGTAGTTTAAAAAATAGTGGAGAGTGCTATAACCAGAGATACTTACCAAATGTGCAGCACACAGAAGAGGGAGAATACCCCTCATGAGGGGTCAGGGAGAGTTCACTGAGGAAGGTAGCTTTGCCTAGTTTGGGGGAAGATGGGGAGAGATTTACCTAGAAGACAAAAAGTGAGAGAGCGTTCTGGGCCAGGATACAAGAGATGGAAGTTCATGGCACATTCGGGTAGGGTGAATGAGGTGTAGCTTGGCCGGGGCATGAGGTATGGTGGCGAGGACCAGGAGATGAAGCTGGACAAACTAGGAAGGGACCAGGTAAGCATCTTGAACATTTTCCTATGCAAAATTCTGTGCAAGTGAAAAATATCAGATTTCTTCTTGTTAAGGTCCTTAAGCATAAGTGTGTTTGAAGTTGGGGTGGAAAATTTACGGTGTAGACGAGGAGCCAAGTTAGGAGATCTCTGTGACAATTCTGAAGAGAGATAGTGCAGGCCAGGACCTGGATGGGGGGAAGGGTGGGCTCCGAGGCAGCATTTCCTGGGAGGTAAAATCCTCGGCTCAGAAAGGAGGTGACGGCAGGAGTCAGTACGTGAGTTCGGTGGAACCGATGGCTGGGACAGCTTGGGGTGGGATGTGAACGGGTCCCCAGGGCTTAGTTGGAGGTTCTGGGGAAGTGTCTCACGGGCAGCTGGAAATCTGGGGCTGGCAGGGAGCGTGTTAACCAGGGAATCAGGAAAAACAGTATTTTAACAAGGGCCTGGAGCTCAGGAGGGACAGCTGGGCTGGAGGCGTGATGGAGCAGTGTTTTTAACAGGGTATTGGAAGGTGAAATTTTTCTGCCAGGACGTGTGTACATGTTTATATCAAGAGAAGATAAGCCGAAGGTCCAAGTGGGTGTGGTTGAGAACATGAAAGAGATGGATAGATGCCTTGACAGAGGGAAGTATCTCCAAAAACTGGCTTTAGACTCAGAAATCTCACATTTACTAAAGGCATTAAAAAAGAAACAAAAACAAAAAAATCACCCCACCAAGAATGTATCTAAAGTTAGAGTGAGGTTTTAATACACTTAGCAGCTATAGGCTGCATTTGAATTTAATCTGCTGTTGGTGGTCTCCTTCCCATTGTGTCTGACTGATGATTGTAGAGTTGTTGCCCCGTTCCCCCACCTCCCCTTTTAAACTCCCCTGAGTTGTGTAGAAAGTTTCAAAAAAAACTTTCTACACAACTCAGCATTGATTTATCCTGTCTCTACAGGGAATCTGCCTCACACTTGGCAGAACCTCAAGGTTGGGAGAAATGGAATGAATAGTAGTTGTGGAGAGGTCTCCACATTATCCTGGGAGAAAGGCTTCGTGGGAGAGAGAAAGTTGAAAGAGGGTCTCGAGAAAGGGTATGAGATCTTCAAAGGATGGGTCTGGCCATGGGAAATTAAATGGGAGATTTTTTTTTCTTTGTAGTTGGGAGAGACACAGAAAGGCACAAGTGTTTTTTGGCGGGGCAGTCGGTGGTGGTGGATGATGGTTATAGTGGGATTGCCGTTGTGTGTTTCTGGCACTTAGTGTTTTCAAGGGGCTTGCTGACGTGGAATAGCCTCTGGAGGTCCTGGAAAGGAGGGGATAATGTCACCTCGCATGGAGGGACTAGAGAAGTGTTACATTATTGGGGAGACCTGTTGACTTAAAACAACTCGGATACTAAGAGGCTGAACTTATCTTTGACTCCAGTGAGTGTGACAGGAGGGGCTCTGCCTGTGGGACGAGCCATTCCTTTGCCTTCTGAGGCAGTAGCCAAGCTCCCCATTGTTTTCAGTGAGCTCTGACTAAATTCTTCCCCTGTAGATATTCGACTAATATGTCATATGAATTATTTGTGTTATCTCTATGCTGTGAAATTAGAGGCCTTCACCCACAGTGTGGTAAGTAGATTAAAATGAAAGCCTGTTTTTTATGGTATGGGGGAAACCAGGCAAATATCAGGGAACCATTTTGTGTGTGTTTGATCTGACAGTGGGGAGGCCTTGGGATGCCAGTGTCTTCTAAAATCTGAAAGCTGAGCTCTGGCTGGAGTTTCCTTCAAAGAGGTTTATATTTTATCCGTTGGCACTTCTGAGGGGGAAGGAGGGTTTGGAGTGGGTGATTTTGTGATGATTCTTTTCTTGCTGCTGTTTTTCTTCTTTTTAACTTTGCAGAAAGCCCTTCCAGTTCTACGGTCAGACCCCGTTCAGGACGTTGGTGGCCAAACAGTCCCCTTTTGTTAAGCGAGCGTCCTATTTTTGTTTCTCTTGAAAGGTGCCCTTCAGGACAGCAGAGCCTTTATTTGGGCTGTTTAGAATTGAGCCCTGAGGAAACCTAAACAGAAATCGTTCGAAGCCCAGGCCAAGCGCCTCCTTTGCTAGCAAGGCAAAGCTAACCTACAAGATGAAATCTAACCAGCTGGTTACCCGAGAACCACCGTGGAGAGTTCTCCAGCTTGACTTCTCTTGCTCTGGCCGCCGTCCTGAGAGTGAAAGCCTAAGGTCATGGCCTGTCTGGCCAGCGATGCAGGAAGAGAGTTATGGCTCTTGATGAAGACGCATAGGTTACGTTATGTTTTGGGGGTCCTATGTCAGCTTGCCAAACATTGAGGATTAATTTTTATTCAATGAATGTATTTTCTTTCTTTCTCCAAGGGAAATAGTATCTATAGCTTTAGCCTAGGTCAGATAGTTCTGGATCACCAGTTCTGCGTTTTTCTTCTACAAATTAGGTAAACTGAGTCACTTGAGAAAATTGGGGCGTGTATAGGAATTGATCATTTAAAGGTTGTGCATATGAAATGATTTTATTTTCTTCTGTTTGAATACATATGGGCTTAGCCCCTGTGGTTTGAAAAAGAATCTTTGTTCCTTAACCAAACCAAAGATCCTTGGCTTGAGGGCTCAGACAGGCCTCATTGCACACGTATTGCCTTCTGTTGTGGAATTTTTCTGCCCATTTTAGATATCACTCAGGTCATTCAGGTGGACTGGGGAAGAGTATTGGTCTTTGTTAGAGAAAGAAAGACTGGCTGGACAAGTTTGATCGCTAGGGGTGATTTGGAGCCTCTTGAGTGTGAGGTCATCGGTTTATTTAAAATCTGAGCTTCCACACAGACTGGTCAGTAAAGCACTGCCCTTCCTCATTAACTGCACATTTCCCCCTCGGTGTTTCCAGAGGAGGAGACATCTGCCTCCTGGGGAACCCCCAGCCTCCTGGGAGCATCCATGCGCCTGGCCCCCGTGTACACAGACAACTAAAAAGTGAAGCGGTTTGGAGGCATCATTTTAAGGCTAAAGTCATACATTTTAGAAAGTTGAGGGCTGGTTCTGTGACAGGGAAGTTGAGCTAAATATGCAGTTCTATTTTAATTTTCACTTTATGCCAAGGCAAAAGCATTGGGAGATAGGCTATAAATGTATAAGTAAGTCACTGCAAGAATAGCCCTTGCAAAATGCAGATTTAGGAAGGCTAAATATTTTCTCACATACTTTAATGCACACGAATAACTAACCCCTGATCCAGTTCCTGAGAAAGGGATGTTGTATAACCACTTAACCTTGATGGCTGTAATGAATAGTACAGAAGTCTGCGTAACTGTAACGTAAGTATTTGATTGTCTTTGCTCCAGCTACAATAACAAAATAGCAGAGACTGGGTAGATTAAGCCACGGAACTTTATTCTCTCCTGGTTCTGGAAATGGGGAAGTTCTAGACCCAGGTGCTGGCAGATTTGATTCTTGGTGAGGGCCCTCTTCCTAGCTTGCTGAAGTGGACTTCGTCTTATGTCCTCTCATGGTGGAGAGAGGAGGTTTTGGTGTCTCTTCCTCTTCTTCGGAGGGCACTAATCCCATCGCTGGGACCCCAACTGCCTGACCTCATTTAAATCTGATCACCTTCACAAGAGCATCACCTTCTGGCTAAGGGCTTCAATATGTGAATTTGCGGGGAACACATCCGTGTGGTCCGTAACACTGGTTGACTTTCAGGATGGTTGATGTAGCTCTAAAAAGTTGTTTAAATTTAACTTGTTCATTTGTTTGTTTAAACAGAGTCATATTTTTCTATGTATGTTTTATCTTAGGCATGACTGTGTCTCATCCTATTCCGGTACTGTCTGAAAGCTACAGTAGTAAAACCGAAGGTAATTAAGGCTATGGTATCATTGTTTTAATTTAGTGTGTGTGATTTTTTTTTTTTTTGTAATTCAACAAGTTCCTTCATATTCTGCATAATTGGATCACATTTTAATTTTGTGGCAAATAAAGATCTATTTTACATTTCTATTAGAAAGACAAGCCCCTGTGGCTAGGTCTGAATTAGAATGTTTGCTGTTGTTGTACTGAAAGCACTGAGACTTTCAGAGTTGATTCAGCTTCTAAAAAACTCATCTATGAATCTTTTGGGTGAGGAAAGAGTCTTTGATTTAAAGGTGTACCTAGCTATGGAGTTCATGTAAAAGACAAACACAGAAACAGCAAGAAAATGAAATATATAAGCATTAAAGGCAAGTAAAGAATAACTAAATCATGGATGATCCAGTATGGTATATTCTCCAAAAACATATTGATCTTTGATTCAAGCACATCTGTTTGTGAATTCATTTTATTATCTGTGTGATTAATGCCCTGGGAGTTTGCATGGAACACAGTAAGGAAGATCTCAAACCAGAGAGTGCACTGGACACGTAATTAAGACACCTAGGTTCTGATCCCAGAACACTAATTCTGTAAGTGGCTTTGAGAAACTGACTATCCCTCAACCCCCGCCCCCTGCCTCACCTTTTTCAGGTAAACTCCAGGTGTCTCCCAGGAACACACTGAGCTATAAGGTCCTGCCATCTTGTCATTCTGTGACCTCGAGACAGAGACCCAACTTCTTTAAGGATCAAGGAAAGAATACACTTTCCTTACTATTTCTACCATTTTTTAAAGTTGACATCTCATAAAATTCACCCTTCTTAACTGGACAATTCAATGATTTTTTTTGTAAACTTACAGAGTTGTACAACCACCATCCCAGTCTAGTTGTAAATTGTTTCTGTTACCCCAGAAAGAGCCCTCATGCCCACTTGCTATTACTGCCCCTTCCTACTCCCAGTCTAAGACCACCATTAATCTACTTTCAGTCTCTGCAGATTTGCCTTTTCTGAACATTTATTTAATAAATCATATAATATGTGGTCTTTTGTGTCTGTCTTTCACTTAGCATCATGTTTTTGAGGTTCATTGATGTTGTAGCAGATATTGATACCTTGGTCCTTTTTTATAGCTCAGTACTATTCCATTGTATGGATATACTTCATTTTGTTTATCCAGTAATCAGGTGATGAAATAGAGTAAGTGTTTTCTCTCTTTTAGTTTTTCCCTGTGGGGCACTTCTCACAGTAGCCTACTCCATATGGAGAAAGTATAGGTCTCTTTTAGAGAAATGCTAATTCTCTATCCCATGCCTTCCTTTGTAGAACAGGCTGGAGTCTTATGTTTGAAGCCATTTGGAACCTCCTAAGTCAGTGGACTGAGCTTCTGGGTCAGTGAACATGTGATTAGGCAGTGTGTAGTAACTATCAGTAAAAGTGAAAGCACTCATTACACATCCTGTTCCGTGATACAGAACTATAAATGTGAGGTTTCCCTGGGAGGGAACTTGACTCAGGAACTTTTCCAGTGATGGCCTGCTTGTAGTTTTACATTTGTTTTACTCATCTGGTGACGAAATACTTGGAAACAAGAGTTGAGGACTCTATCTGTTACCTTGACTTCCAGCATTTTCCTCTGGAAGTCTTCAGAACCATTCTGAACAACAGCAAATCCAGAGAGGGAATTACTTGCAGAGAAACTTGTGCTTTGCTTTTCAGCTCTGAATCAAAAAACTACTAAATGTAATTGCAAAGAAAAGGTAGGTGGAAAGAAGAGAGGACTCATTTAAGGGTTCAGGCTGTTGACTTCTTAAAAGAGATGCCATAGGCTAGACACCTCTAGTAATTTCGATATTTGCTGTTCTTTTTGTGTTGTGAGTGAAGAGGGAATGTGCATTTCCACTGGGTAAATTCCTAGCTAATGGAGGGTAGCAGCTTAGTATTCTCGATGCTTCTCAGATGGCTCTCCAGTTTAGACTTTACTCTGGAAATGTGGTTAACCTGCAATATGTTTCCATCTTCACGTGCTCCCAGGTCCATTCAGTTACCTGGAATCTGTCCTTGGCTAGTGTGTTCTGTAAAATGAAGGAGGAAAGGCTACTCCATTTGCCTTCCTCGTCTCCATGTGGTTAACGTATTTTGTAAATACGCTCTGTTCTACATTTCTAAAAAGGTTGGAATCACAGGAAATTTTGTGTGTGTGTGTGTGTGTGCATGTGTGTGTACTTATAAGTCTGTACATACACATATACATATACTCTTCCAACGTATATTCATCCACACACATATATCGTTCCAGTTGCACCATAGGGCTGGACCTAGGAAAGCCAGCAACTTGACTCAGTTTTATTTAGCATGCAAATTATAAGCAGCTTCAGTAATATCTTCTGGAATTTAGATGTTAAACTGATTCCTACTCCCAGCGATGAAAGTGATGTTTAGAGTGTCATGCCCGGCCTCTTGGGTCCTGGGAAAGGTCTGCCTTTGTGGTTGGGGTTGAATTCATATGGTAGGTTATTGTATAGAAAGATAAACTAGGACATTTTGTAGTAAACCCCAGATGCTCCCTTATACAGAGCCTCAGATATGGGAGCTGAGAGGGCTGCCAAGGGCTCTGTGCGTCCTGGCCTTCCAGAGAATGAGCAAACAGCATCCAGACATGACCACATTCTTATCCTTCTCTCCTGTCACTTTAACGAGGGAACATTTTCCTTCTTTCAGTCAGGAAAAAACCAGTTTGGAAAAAATTGTCCTGTCTCTTTTTTGGCGGGTGTGGGAAGGCCAGCCTTCCTTACTTGGAACTGTGTTACGGTATCATCATGTTGATCATTTGCAGGATTATTTACATATGAGTCTCTAACTTGTGAGATCCTTGAGGATGCGATGCAGTGGAGTAAATTTTGTGTTTTATGGGAAACTCAGCACAGTGGGTTGCAGACAACAAGTACTCGAGCATAGTTTTGTGAATGAGTAAATGACGAATAAATCCTTTCTGTAGCAAACAGGATCTGTGATTCGGTTAGTATTCACAGTAGTGCCTAGCAATGTTGCTGGGTGCCAAAGAGAGAAATAAAAGACAGAGTCCCTGGCTCTTTCCCTCTCTACCTCCCTTAGTGCCCCCTTCCTTTCTTGCACAACTATGTATTCTGGTCCCATGCTTGTCAGGCAGTGTGCTAGGGGCTGAGGTTAATGAAATAATAAGAGTGTGTGTATCTTTGATGAGTTTGCAAGAACAGTTATCCTGGACTGTGAGATACAATTTGATAGGAGTTCACAATAGTTAGAAGCTTCTGCTTATTGAGTACTTACTCTGTTCCAGGCACTAGGCATACTGAGCTCATTTTTAAAATTCTCTTGTTGCCCTAGGAGGTAAGAGTTATGACCCCATGTTGCAGATGAGAAGACTGAGGCCTAGAAGAGTCAGTTAGGGTCCAGAACGTCACACCACACCAACCACCAACCACCACAGTCCCCCTCCTCCCCAAACCGAGATAAATGTGTCTACCCAACAGCCCCCGTACCCTGGGGTTCCTTCCCATCTCTGTTTGTGCTCCTCTCCGTCTGCGGAGGCGGGAGGCTGTACTAGGCAGAGGCAGCTCCTGGGAGCTGTGCAGTGTTCAGCCAAGTCAGCTGACCACAGCTGCCCCTGGAGAGTGCCTATTTTTTTTTTTTTTAAAACTTTCTCTTGCCTTCTCGCGGCTCCTGTGGCAGCTTCTTTATTCTTCCGGTTGCAGGTTTTCCTTTCACTCCTTAGGTATCCTGTCGCCCTTCCTAGGCCTGAGATGGTCATGCCAGAGAACTTCTTGAGATTGAATGGTCTTTCTTACCGGCTTAGCTGACTTCCGGCCAACAAGACAAAGTGAAACTCCGATCTGGCTGGAGGAACTCCTGCATGCAATTCTGACAAGTAACTTGAACCGATTGTTGAAAGCAACCTGTGCTTGCAGCTTGGCAGATGTGTGTGCTGTGGATGATGAGTATTAAAGATGTGGATTTGACCACACGGCAGAGCCTGTGAACGCAAGGTCGGCACATTCTCAGAGTCTCCCCAGCTCTTCCAGTGCTTTGTAGCCCTAACAGGAGCTGCCAGCGGAGAAGTTGCTGAACTTGGTGTTGGCTGGGGCATGACTTTATTCAGCCAGACTCTTGTGGGCCTGCTGTCCCTTTCAGGAGACTGTCCCCACAGGGAGAGTCATAATGGTTGCCACGGACCCACGTCTGGTTCCTTCCTTTTTGCAAGAAGTGGGGTAACTCAAATGTTATAAAAGTTAGTAAGCCTTGCCTGGGCCCACATGTGACAGGTTGATATTTTGGGGCAGGGTTTGGCCCAGTGTACGGCAAACAACATGAGAACAGCCACAGTGCTGACCAGCACACTGAAGTTTTTAGGTTGAAAAGCCTGAACAGAATGTTCAGCTGGAGCTGGGGACATATTCCTTTCCTATTTTATCTCTGCCATAAGCCTTGGGGCTGATTGGAAAACACACCCACTGCAGGATTTGGATCGCCAGGATTTCATGTTTATTTCTTAGACCTGCTCACGCACGGTCTCTCTCCTTCCCTCTCTCCATTCCTCCTCCTCTCCCTCTCTCTCCCCCTGCCTCCCTCTCTCCTTTCCTCTCTCTCCAGCTCTTTTGGGTGGAAATCTGAAAGCTGCTCATCATATTACTGGTGAGGAAGTATTCTTTCTCTTTATAGAACAGTGCCAACTTCTCTGACATTGACACTAGGACCCAAGTGATTTTTGCAAATGCAAATCTAATATGTCTCTTCCTTGCTTAAACCCTTCATTGAATTCTTATCACTCTTGGAACAAAACCAACCCCTTTAACGTGGCCTAAATTGGCCCACACTATAGCTTTCCAGCCTTATCTTTTACCTGTCCTCCCGGTGGTTACGTGCATCCTCTGTCCTCTAGCTGTACTGAACTGTGCTGCTCAAACATGCTGTGCTTCCTCTGCACTTCCACGTGCTTTCCCTTACACCTGTGTTTTAGCCACCTCATTCATTCATTCATTCATTCATTCATTCATTCATTCATTTTTGATGGAGCACCTCTTGGATGTCAGCTACTATTCTGAATCCTAGGGATACAGTTGTCCACTCCCTGTTGTCCCAGTGAGTTTACAGTCTTACTTGTTAATCCTGTTCATCTGACCGATCTCAGCTTGGATTTTCTTCTTCCTGGAAGATTTCCCTGACCTCGCTTTTCTGGGTTAGACACCTTTCCTTTGCCTTCTGGAGCTCCCACATTTGCATTGTCACAGCACTTACAACTTAGTGGGATTCAGCCTTTGGGACTTTTAAAGAGCAAGAATATTCCTTGGCCAGCCTGGCTCGTAGTGGGTGCTCGGTAAAGACCTGTTGAACATCAAAGGACGGTGCATTTGATACGGAAGGCCTTAGTGAAAAAAAAAAAAATACATTCTATATGCAATCATTTCAAACAAAACCCATTCTCCACATCTTCAACAGCTTTGCAGCGGCCTTTGACCAATAGGAGGCACTGAGTGTGCAGATGATAAGTTTGCTGTCAGTCACGTCGTTGCTTCCTTATAGGTAATTTGTCTTCCTGGTCGCTTTTAAGATTTTCTGTTTTTCTGGTGTTGTGCAGGGTCACTATGATACGTTTAGGTGTGGATTTATGTATTCATTCTGCTCAGGATCTTGGGTGCTTATTCATTCTGATAACTCATGCTTTCCTTTCATTCTGGACAATTCTCTGATGTTGTCTTTTAATTTTTCTTTCTGAAACTCCTGTTGGATATATGAGTGACCGTCTCGTTTTATTTTCTATTTCTCTTCTCCGTTATAGCTGTTCTTTTTCTCTGTGTTCAGCATTCTACACGATCTCCTTGTTTTTTTCTTCAAGTTCACTCACTAGTCTTCTCCATCTAATTTGCTATATAAATTGCCCATTGAATTTTTTAAAATACTGATTTAATATACGTGCAATGCGGTAATGATGCTTTCCATGTGAACACACCTGTGAAACCATCACCGGATCAAATAAAGGATACCGCCTGTTCCCTGAACAGTCCTTCCCAGGCGGTGCTCTCCCAGAGCTAAAGCCTCTTCTGGCTCTCATCATCATGGACTAGTCTTCCCTCTTACGAATTTCATATGAATAGAAACTTACTAAATATATTCTTTTGTGTAACGTCCTTAATTTTAAATGATTCTATTTCTCTTTTATAGAATTTTTTTCCAAATTTGTCTATTTTTGCCATAATGTTCTGGTACTTCATTATTTATCCTTATTTCTTCTTTATTTTAATCTCTTTAATAATTTTAGAGTTCCTTATTTTATAGAAACTTTGATAATATTCTATTATGTCAAGTTCTTAGGGTGCTAATTTTTTGTTATTTCTACTCTATTATATTGGATCTTTTCCTTATGTGACCCTAATTTTTTATTGCAAATTTGTCTTCCTCAGGATCATTTTTCCCCAGGGAAACCTGTATATCTGGAGTTTGGAGGTGTCCCTGTCCTGCAGCATAAATTCAGAACCTGATACATTTGCACATTGCATAGGTTCAGGATTTCAACCTCCTGGAGGAGACTTTTTTCTTTTCTCCTCACTGGAATTCTAGGTAGATGACAAGTTTTGTTTTGTTTTGTTTTTCTCTTTCTTTTCTCTCTCTCTCTCTCAATCTCTTTTCTTTC
Organism: Mustela nigripes; assembly: GCF_022355385.1. Classification (NCBI taxonomy): domain Eukaryota; kingdom Metazoa; phylum Chordata; class Mammalia; order Carnivora; family Mustelidae; genus Mustela; species Mustela nigripes. The sequence goes on along the minus strand of NC_081569.1, from coordinate 41,127,348 downwards.
TTTTCTTTTTCTTTGTTGTTGTTGTTTCCCTGGGTAGAGTTTTTTCAGTGTTGCTTTCATGAAGGGGGCACTTTTGATGGATCTGTATTTCAGTAGCAGTCTCGATTCTAGTTTCTGGGCTAGCAAAAATGCATCTCACATCCCTGTTCCCTGCAAAGGTATTGGCACCCCAGCCCTTCCACTCCCCCCACCGCTTCCAGGGTATATATTGTTAGGGATGTGTTCCCCTCTGCCCATAGGCCATCTTTGCATCATAAGGCCATCACTTCTGGCTCTAATGTTTTTGCTTTGCATCTGGCCTCTGTTTTATCTTCAGTTTTGGCTTCTGTGAGTTTGTGCAAAAGAATAGATTACTGAGACACCGCCTAGACCTACTAAATTTAAGACTCTGCCAGAAGAACCTAAAACCCCATGGTTTTCACAAAATGCACCAGGTGGCTATGAAAGTGAGGGGACTTTGAGAAATATCACATATGGTAAACCTCTGAGGTTCAATTTCGGCTGTGACGTTAGGAGGACCTAGTGGTTCTTTCTCCATTTCTTTCTTCCTTTATCCCTACCTCTCACATCACATCCCTACAAAAGTGGGCATTGAGATGTCTAATCTGGCCATTCAGGCAAAAATGAGTTGGTCTCATTCTATTCTGAGTTACATTAATCTTTCCTGGCCATGGCTGGAGGAGGCCCTCTGAGACAGTGGCTCACTACTTTCTGTCTCTGTGTCGTCAGAAATCCAGTGATAACCAAGCGGTGTGCAAATTCCTGAAGAACAATAGAAAGAATTACCGAGCACTTTGGTTAATTCAGAAATATTTCTTGGAAATTTTCGAGTTAATGTGCAGTGTTTGAAAAACCTTGTGCAGTTAGGTACCCACGGGACTGAATCTGACTAGAGGCAAATCACCCAATTACTGGCAGGGAATGAAACCATGTTTATAGAAAAACCTTCAGAATCCTACCCGCCCCTGTTTCATTTCTTCATTTCTTTATGCTTGCAGCACGACTGCGTTGTTTTTGGGGCCTGGTTCCAGATTTCTCTCTCTCAGTAGATTGTTTTACCTATCCCGGTGCCCCCAGGCTTTCTAACCTCCATGGCTACTGCAGAATACAAGAAACTGCCTGTGGTTCTTTCCCTTTATTTTGATTAAGCAGCAGGTTCATGGATACACCGACAAATTCACAGGGACTTTGACATTCACCACAATTTAGTAAGCTTGGTCAACCCCATCTGACTTTCCTTGGGCACACCGATCTAAAAACAGTAGCTACCAATCCTCTCGGTTTGTGTGAGGTGCTTCTCTGAGATGCCTCAACTTTCAAAACAAAAACCCTAATGTAAATTGGGAGGGTGGTGTGGAAGATAATAATTACGAACCCTAAGATTTTTAGGAAAAAAAATCATTTACTGTGCCACTCTATCGCTGTGCAAATGTATGTAGTCTCTCTTGCATTTGTGGAAAACAAGTTGGCTTCTGCTTTCTGGGCTGAAAACACACTTTGCTTCTTTTTTTTTTTTTTTCCCTGGGACCGTCAATTTAATTCAGGAATGATCTAATTATGAGGAAGTGAATCCAGTCCTCTGGATGATAAGTGTTGACTACCCCGGGAGAAGCCCTGGCAGATGGTTAGTTCAGAATGAATTTACCCTGGGATCGGGGCTTTAGACTGACAGCTTTTTTCACTCAATTAAGTGCAACAACTGCCAAAAGGACAGCATTGTACTTGATGCAAATCATTACTGTCGCCAGCATTGATAAAGTTTAAGCCTTGGCCCCCGAGTCAGCCCAGAACTTGTGAGGGTGTTTCAAGGCACCACACTGTGAAGGGAGAAAAAAACACAGTGATGCGCAGAGGAATACGAGGCCCCGCCTTGAAAATGCACGTATTTATTTCCTTTTCCAGGTCAGTAGCTTTATTTAGGGCCTCTATTTTGGTGTCCTGTCTGTCAGTGATTCATGAGGTATCTCTAGCAGTTGGCTTCTGCCCTGGGCCCCACGGATCCCGCGGTGACTCGACATTCCAAAAAGTTAACTTCTTACTATTTCATTTGGGATGCAGGATGAGCCCACTTTGCATGCCCTGCATACCTTGGGATGGCCATCAAAACACCTGAGAGGCAGGAGCCGAAAAGGAGAGACACCTTCCCTGTGTGGGTGGCGCTTCCATACGTCAGGAAGCCCTACATAGCTTTCTAGGCCACTCGTCAGAAAAGTCCCATTTCCACCCAAAACTTCTGCAGAGCAACTTTCCCAGACTCCTCCGCTGGGGTAGAGCTCTGATCTTCTCCAGTCTTCACCGCAATGTGCAACTTTGACTCCTGTCTGTCTCTTTCTGCTCTCTGAGGATTCTCCTGCCTTAGTGCTGTATTTCTGTGGTGTCCAAGGTCAGGACCCATTAAGATGTTTTTGAACTGTATAATGAGCATTGGCTTCCTGCAAAACAAGGTCTGTGAGGCAAGCCTTTCAGAGAGGCTCCTTCGCTCCCCTGTACCAGCCTTTCTCCACCCTCCGTCCCTCGCCCCAGAGGCACCCCGGTGCCTGGTGCTGCTGCACGGCTTGTTCTGGGTTGTTATTTCTGTTTTACAAGCCTGGGGAATCTGAGCCTGAAATTTCTCAGTCAGGTATATGCCGTTGTCAGCCTGTTATCAGTTTCCTGATTTACTGTGTAAGCAGTTTTGATAATCCCTGTCATATGTGATTACATTCCCCCCCCTTCCCATAACATCTCAGTGTAATTGGTTTGATAAACTCGACCTCAGTCCAGTAGTTTGCTTGGAATATACTTTCACCTTCTATCTGTGTGACTAAGATGGTTTTGAATTGCTCTGCTTGGGGAAAATCAGGCTTTGAGCACCAGGCCCTTAGCGCTGGGAGCAAATCACCCGGGGCAGGCGGCACAGGCCTGGGAGAGCTGGGGGCTCCAGCTAAGCTTCTAGAGTAGAAATGGAATTTTTCTTTCCTCCCCTGCATGGGCCAAAAGTGTTGTGTTTCTGTATGTGTGTGTGTGTTCTTCAGGATCCGGAGAATAGGCATCTTAAATCTGTATCTGGGGCTCTTGGATGGACCTCCTTTCCATACTTTGTCTTTATTGGAAGTTAGATGTGTTTGTTTATTCTTTTATGGAATGCCCACTTTGTTCCAGGAAGACTCTGTGAGGAAAAGGAGTTTTAATTGTTTCCATTTTTCCTTTTTTTCCCCTCGCTGCAATGGCGCTGCTCCTGAGGACAGAGAAGGAATAATCAGTATGCTTTGACAGTGAGGTGTTTTTGGTAAATTCAGTGTTCTGGTTAATTTTGGGTTAAGTTGAAATGCCAAAGCTTCTTGGAGCTATATCTTACATTAATTTGTCCTGTTATTTAGTAGCCAGCAGAGCTCTGAGGCTTTGCAGAGAAGACAGTTTTAAAATGGAGACGGGGAGCATGAGTAAGATTTGGAAGAGGGGAGATGGGTTGGGGCAGGTGGGAGAAGGGCGTTCCTGCTCCTAGCAGGGAACAGCCTCAGTAGAGGCAGGAGGGCTGGAAAGCCCGCTGGGGAAGAGGGAGAGGCCTGCTGGCATGTGGGTGGAGGAAAAAGGGAATAAAGCAGAATCATCTCAATTAGCGCAGAGAACGAGGCTCCTCATTGCTGGGTTTTGGAGTTTGAATTCAAGTCTGTAGGCAGTCAGGAGCCATGTAAGCTCTTTTTTGTTTTTGTTTTTTTGTTTTAAAGATTACATTTATTTGTTCGACAGGCGAGACAGTGAGAGAGGGAGCACACGCGGGGGGGGAACAGGAGAGGGAGAAACAGGCTTCCCCTTGAGCAGGGAGCCTGATGCGGTGTTTGATCCCAGGACCGTGAGATCATGATGTGAGTTGAAGGCAGACATCATGATCTGACTGAGCCAACCAGGCACCCCCCATATAAGGTTTTTGAGCAAGGGGTGGTATTGTCAGAACGACCTCTCCAGAAAATAAATATACAGCAGTATGTAGAATCATCTTTTTAGAGGAAAACATGCAGGCCAAGACTTTAGGACCACCCATATTATAATAATCTTAAAGAATTGTCATTCTAGAATTTAAAAATTTGGGGACAATATTTCCTTCTAGGTCGCAAACTTTTCTGAAGGTATCCCTGAAAATTTCTACCTGGTCTGTGCTTTGAAGATGGAAGGCAGCTAGGCTCCCACTGGCCTGTTCTACCATGTGATTTCACATCTGGGCTCCCAATGGCCTGTCACACCATGTGATTCCACAGTTAGGCTCCCATTGGCGTGTCCCACCTTGTAATTCTGCAGCTGGGCTCCCACTGGCCTGTCACACTATGTAATTTCACAGCCATAGCACTCATTCCTGAATGTTCACCAAAGAAATGTTTAGAAAACGCAGATGCGAATGTGACAAGGATGCAAACTTGGATAAGTCTTCCACATGAATTTATCCTGGTTATTTTCCTAGATCTAAATTTAAAGTGGGATCAGAACATATTATTATTATTATTATTTTTTTCCCCCACACAAAACAGACCTGTGCTTTTAAAAGCCCTAGGCTGTCTAGTCACTCCTAAACTGCCACTCTTTCTCTTTAAAATTTTGATATTTTACTTGTGATTTTTTGGGTATTAACTTTTAAAATATTGCATTAAAATATTATTCATCTTGATTACTGAATTTTGGGGCACCTTTAAATTTTGTGCCTAAGCCAAGTGCCTTATTTGCCTTGCATTGTCTGGTCCTGTTGAGTTCACAAAACAGAGGAGGTAAATCTTCTCAGTGCTGTGGGGTTTTTTAGCCTCTTTCCTATGGATTCAGATCCTTTTAAAATACGTCCCTCACACCACACGAAACAAACAGCAAACAAACCATCACAACTCTCAGGTTTCCCTTGAGCTCACTGAGGGTGTCTTGCCTGTACGTGGGGTGGTGGGCTCTTCCCTGGATGTACCCCTCACCAGAGGGTTTTGAGCTGTGTGTGGTGAGCACATCTTATGAATGGGAACCTCCTGGCCGAGACTGACTTCACCAAGTTTTATTGGACGGGGTCCAGGACAAACCTGCTTCATAATGAGTTCTGCTGGGGAGTGAAGAGGATTGGAAACATGGTCCAGCGGATTTATGTTTTTTGACATCTTGACAGGTCCCAGTGAATGTCCTTCTCTTAGGCTCACCTGATATAGCCCAGTTTAGAATGAGAGGTTCCCTGCAGAGTCATTCCTTGCTTGTAATGAATAAAGATCTGCTGATAAATCTAGAAGGAGAAAAGATGGATTTGGAAGGGCTTCCTGGAGAGTTAACCCTTGTCCCTTCTTTTGTGATAGGCAGACCTGAGGCACAGGGAGAAGGTGGGGCTCCTCCTGAGCCCCAGGGTCTGTGTGCAGAGGCTGGCCTAGAACCTGGGACACGCTCTGGCTCTCAGTCGGTGTCACCATGCCAGGGAACAGTGGAACCCTCACCGTGAGAACTCCGGGATCCACTCTGTTCTCACCATAAAACAGCCTATTACTAAAGTCTCCCTCTGATTCTAGGTTTCAGTGCCTTCCCTTCAGAACCATGTTAGGCCCCTAAGTGCCTTTATTGCCATGTAGGGAGAGGGAGGATGCAGACGGCTTTGTAATTGAACAACCATGCTCTTGTCAGTACCCATTGTTTTCAAACCAGCTGTTACAGGGGGCTGATGCCCAGGTGCGCGTGCAAGAGAGCCAAGGCAGCCTTCTCCACCTCTCTGTCTGAACAGCAACCTGACCACTTTGTTCCTGTGGGCCGTGGGATGATGTGTCTTTAAATTTTCGTTGTTTCCTAAGTTCTGCTCTGGCAAGCAAGCTCTGCCTTAAACCTGCAGAGTTAAATTTACCCAGACTGACAACTGTATATGCAGGGTTGAGTTACATAACAGCAGTTGCTGCTTTCTACTTTGTGCTAACCCAAACACTGTGTTCAAAGAAACCATGGAAAAGCAGTCTTCCGTTTGGGGTGCTACATGGGTGACTGGATTATGTGTCTTTAAATTTTTTTCTTTTTTAACACTGTAACAATTATCCCATTATCCTGACTTTGGTGCCATTAGGTGACTTTTTTTAATATCTTAATTATTGGGTGAGCAGATGCTGCACACACATGTGCAATTTGTTAATTTATGCTGTTTGAAATGAAATCCAGTTGTTTTCAATGTATTTCATAATATTATGGCTAGCTGAATTGTAGCGCTACTGGAATTGTGAAGCCGCTAGCAGGGAAAGTGTGCGTGTGCGCCTCCGCGTTCTCTCTGATTGTCGTCCTGAGTGCAGCCTGTGTAACTTCTGTGATTGTCGCCTCCCCAGCATTCATCTGAGAAGCTCTTTAGATCCTTGCAAACTGCAGTGGGCTGATGGGCCAGGCCTAGCTTATTCAGAGCTTGCCTCAGCTGGAGAAAGGTTTTTCTGTCTTCAAGCAACCCTTCCTTGTTGGGTGGGCTGTGAGCTGCCTGAGTTGTCACACAGAGACTCAGGGGGTCCGAGGACCGGTAACTCATGCCGCTGGTTGGTTGACAGTCTAATACTGCAGAGATGTTCAGGCCAGGCTGCCCCTTATCTATTCAAACAACTGCTCAGTACCTATCAGAGAGGTAGCGCGTGTGATGGGAAGTAGCTGCGATTTCACGGGGCAAAAATGCATGGCCGTTGCAGCCCATTTGGTTTTAAATTCTGGCTTTTGGTTTATCTGCAGTGAGGCCTTGGCTTAGTAATTTTATGTCTTTAAGGCTCACTTTCTCCAAAGGGAAGAGGAATAACCAACTCCTAGGCCTATTGGTGAAGATTATGCAGTGACCAGCAATGTGCTTGACACCCAACAGATGCTAAGTGAGTGGTCAGGCCTCCCTTTTATTGGTCTGGAATAATCATGTGGGACAGAGGGATGGGAAGGGCTTTAGGAGACCCCTGTGTAGGTGGAGAGGCAAGGCATCAGTATGTGCTGCGTTAAAGAAAGGTACAAAGTGATCATGTGAGATATGTCACAAACAGTCGGGAGCTCATTGGCTAGTTATTGGTACAGACCTAAAATTCAGTGAGTTCCGAAGAGGAGCTAGATCACTAGTAAGCTGAAATGCAGACAGTGCTTCAGAGAAACTCAGACTTTGGCCACTCTTTGAAGATGGAAGGAATTTAGGTAGATAGAAAGGCCACTGAACAGTGTGTGTGTGTGTGTGTGTGCGCGTGCGCGCGCGCGTACCTGCAGGTATGAGTGCATGCGCATGCATAGTGGGGTGTCAGTTGCTTATCAGTGGGGGCAAATCACTCAAAGGTACAGAGATGAAGAGGCCAAAAGCCCATTTAGGAGACAATGAGAATACGTGTTTGTTTGAGGCTGACGGTTTGTACATGGTGAATGGTGGAATACGAGGTTGGAAATATAGATCTGAACCACACTGTAGAAACTTGGAGTGCTAGGTTAAGAAAATCATTGCATTCTGTCCTGTGGTTTGGTTTATTAAAATATGGAGCTCTGGATAGACCTGCAGGCTTCTGGGAAGCCCCCACACCACAGTGAACCCATGAATGAGCAGTAGACCTCTGGTGGCCGAGAGAGTTACTGCAGAGCCCCAAGGTATGAATCTTGTTTATTGCATAATTCTTAGGAGCTTGGCTATATTATAAATTGGAAGCAGAATGTAAATAACATCCAGGCGGACAGCAGTAATGGCTCACAGCCTGAAATCTTACAGAATCAAAAGAGCTACAGAAAGAGGAAAAAATTATGAAACAGACTGGGGCCATTTAGGGGTAGAGTAAACCTCTTTATACCACCATAGATCCTGAAGAAGTCACTGTCGTACAAAACAATAACCGATGACCTGCAAATAACAACAGTAACAATATTATTATGTATAACAACAAAATAAAGGCTAGTATGTTTTAACCGGCACAGTGCTGAGAATTTTATTGCATTATTTTATTTAATTCTCACAGTACTTCATGAGAATGGTCTTGCTAAGTTTTCCCTGTACACAGATGTAGAAAATGTAGCTTAGGTTAATTCACTTGCCCAAGGTCACAGCCGTTGGGAAATCATATGGCTGGGATACAAATCTAGGCAATGTGGCTCTGCCCTTTAAAAAACACTCCATATTCCCTAATAACCTTCTTGCCTTGGGTTATAATAAGCTGATGTTCGGGAAACCCTTTTGACAACACACTGAAATGTCCACTGTTTCATTCAAAATACTTACAGCCAAAAAATAAACAGGGAGTTCTTATTATCTATGAAATCACTTATGTGGAATATTACCTTCTCCAACAATATGGTTGGAAGTGAGAAATTATTGCACCTTTTAAGTCAAAATAAGGAATATGTGTTGGTTTGCTCCTAACCTCCCCATCACTGCTCTGCCCCACCCTGTGCATTTTCTCTATTCTCTGGGTACTTGGAAGGGCAGAGAGTCACACATGTCTGAAAGGCATTCGGTTTACCTTCTGCTCTAGAACTTGAAGCAATTTCATTAGTGCTCTCATTGATTCACATTGGACTTTAGCACACTTCCCACTGGCCATTCATTATGAGTCTTGGTCTTTGCTGCAAGAGTGAGTGAAGGGCAGCGAGAGATACGTTTCATAAAAATGTACTTTTCAGGGCTATAGGAAAGTGCTACATCCATTCTTGAAATGGGGCCATTATAAGACCAGCACATCTTCCTACGTGGCCCCCAAAGCCATCCACCAAGGTTAGCGTCTCTGGGTGGCTTATAGTGGAAATGGAGCATTAAGCTGGGGATCTTAACATTTGACATCGTCACTACTTGTGTGACCCTGGGAAAATTCTTGAACTCTCTGGGTCTCAATAGGCTTATAATCATAAAAGTGAGGAATTGGGAGATATTATAAATAAAGCAGTTAACATAATGTTTCTTCATACTCAAATGGAATTGCCATTAATATTGGTATTGGGCATAACTATTTGGTTTCAAATGAGAAAAAGCAAACTCAACCTAGTAAAAAGTGGGAATTAAGGGGCTTACATAACTAGAAAGTTTCAAGGGAAGATCAAGAGAGTAAAAGAATTTCTGAGTTGGCCTTTATCTCTTCCCAGGCAGTTCCTTCCTGGCAAGAGATCAAGGGAGAAAGTTCGACTTTCCCTCCTCTGGGCCCTACATGAATCCTTAAAAATGTGCCCATTGGCTCAGGCTGGATCATGTGACCCCCACACCACCCTGCACCATTAACTGTGTGAAGGAGGGGGTCTATGACACCCAGTGGCTGGCCTGGGGCTTGTGCCAGTCCTTGCAGAGCACATAGTAGAGTCTAAAAATGTAATATTGGTTTTTGAATGAATAAAATTTAGATAGGCCAAACTGAGATGAAGACAGGAGTATTTCAGAATGATATAAATGAAAGTTTAAGGGGTGGGAATTGGCCTAGTGTGTTCAAGGGTGAGTAAAAAAGTGTATGATTGGAATAGACGGTTCATCCTGGGTGGCAGGAAGATGTTAAGTTAGGAGAGGGGATGTGGGCTGGGGTGGGTTCTGATAGCAGGGCCCGAGTCTGGTCGTTCTTCTCTCAGCAATAGAAGGTTATTGAAGGTTTCAGTGCTGAGAGGTTAGAGGATGATGATACTAGCAATAACTGATGTTCAGGAACACTGTTGCATTTGCCAGTCACTGCCACAGATACTTTGTCTGCTTGCTCTCACAGCAGCCCTGAGAGGCAGGTCTTTAGCTCTCTTTTACAGATTAGAAAATATGCACTCTCTGGTTTTAAGGGGTCTGCTGGAGCTCCCTGCACAGAGCGGAGAGGTGGACTGGTCTCTGCTCAACAGATCACACATACTCTGGGTGGTAACATGGTGGGTTTGGGTGTGAACTGGAAGTCACATTCATCCGTCATTGATTCATTCCCTGAATCACTGATTAGAGATAACCTAGGAAAAGTGATAGATTCTGCTTGTCTGACTGGCTTTGGGCCTCAGGCATGTGAAGATCACTTTGCATCATAGCATAACCTGTATTTGGGGGTGCTTTGAGGTCAGTGAGGATGAGGCTGGGCCCACTGTTGAGCTGCAGACGAGGCACCAGGTACGGGGCACATTTCCCCATACCTTGTAGCAGCTATCCTTTGGTGGCAAATGGGATACCTGTTGTCCTCAGTTAGGGATGGTGGATTTTTCTCATTTTGTGCTGCCCATTTAGATTTTCTCCTTTACACTGGGTGGATTGCACCGGATCCCTCGTAACTGGTTGGGAAGCCGGCCATCCAGAGTAATTTGCCTTTAAGCACAAGCCAGTACAACATGTCACTTTTAAAATAAAACACATTAATTTAGAGAATGACTGTTTTATGGTGAAGAGCAGCCTGTCTAAATGAGAGGAATTAAAGGCCAATGGTCAAGTCCTCTGCATTATTCACACCACCCTCCTCAATAAATCACAATCGCTAAAACTGCAGGTTAGCACTTACTTAAATAGCAATGTGTTGGTTAAGGACGTCGTGTGCTGACATGACCTCTGTTTGCACACAACACGCTCTGTGGAGAGCGAACCCCTCAAGAGCCGCGCGTATCCCTTGGCCATCAACCACAGTACCTTGTGCACCATTAAACAAGGTTTAGATTGGGCCTGGGCCTCGCCTGAAATCTTCATTCTAGGCAGCCTTTGCTGAGAGAAGCGAAGCTTGAATGGCAATAATATTTGGCATTCAGACCTTATAGCGTGGTGCAGACCTGATATTTTAAGTATTCCTCTTGCCACCAGGTTTTCAGAACAGACGTAGGACTGCAAAATGTAGGGAAGCAGATTGCATGGACCACCCCCTTCTCCCATGGGCACTTTGGGTCTTGCCAAACTGCCTTGATGGACCCAGTTGTACTTAGTTACCAAGGTTTGAACTTGGGTTACTGGGTGTGTAATATCTGCTTGAGGGCCACTCTATTGTTTGCATTGTTTAGAGAGAGAGATCAGAGAAGCAGTCACCCCATCAGTACCCATGGAAGGAAGGATGGAATGGGAAGATGAATATTTTAAAGGTTGACAGTGTGTTCATTTGCAAGGAGCAGGTTTTGACTAAAATGGTTTGGACAGCTTAAGAAATACCATAGCCCACCTTTTAGTCCTCCCAGGACACATCTGAATGCGGGAGAACGGGGCCGCATGGTGGCATCATCATCCCCCATTCACTTTTCACTTGCGACCATTAGGCATACCCTCAATCAGAAGTGGCTTCCGTGTTTTTGCCACGGTGGGAAAGATGGCAACACAGATGTGCTTTCCTTAGAAAGGTGTCACTCTGCGACATCATGATGTCGGGGACAATTACTGTGCACAAGCTCTGTGCTGAGGATTGGGCCAGAGGCTTCCCGTACAGGTTTGTGTCCTGCCTGGTGATTGTGCAAGGCGAGTGCCGCTGTGCTTATTTTTAGATAAAGAAACAGAGGTTCAGAGCTTTGCCCAAAGCCAGAGCATGGAGCCGGCATTTCCACAAAGGTCTCTGCAACTCTAAAGATTATGTTTTTTCTACTGTGCAACACTGCTTCCCGAATGAAAACCCAGGCATACAGAATATCTCCCTGATGCATTTAGTCTTTGTTTATAGACCATTAATTTATCAGCTGAGAGGCTAAGAAGCTCAGAACTGCACTGTGATAAGGTATCAGGTGTTGTTTTCTTTTCTTTTTTTAAGGGAGCCAGCGAGGAAAAAAATATTCTATGTACAAATCAAAGTGTCTCTACTTTATATAAACTATTTATAAAATTATAGACACACACACATATACACAAGCATTCTGCAGTATACCCATTGGGCGATGTATAGGCTCTTCCTTGAATTGTTTATGGAACCTGTCTTTCATGGCTTTATTTTGTAGTGAAAGCATCTCCTGATATTTAAAGGGGAACCTCACCACTGAGTGCAGACAATGTCTCTGTGAGGTCTGTGTCAGTCTAGTTTCCATGAGGTATCATGCTTTCCTTGTCCCCTCTGAAACACTGAATTTACAGGAACCCATTGGTGTTCCTTCTGTGGCTGGGAAAGCACTTGACTCGTTGTAAAGTGCGGAGGTACAGCTTATTTTTGGTCCGTGCCTCCTAATTTTAGGTCTGAGTAAAAGGTTCTTATAGCAGGACACACTGACTTTTTAATTTTTTGGACCAAGTACTAATTGATGCAGAAAATAATTTTTATTGATGTGTGAGAATTTGCCTCAACAGGCTTTTGGGGTGAGGAACAGATAAACTTTTAAATGTATCATTGGGGACACCTTGGTGGGTTAGTCTGTGAAGTGCCTGCCTTCAGCTCAGATCGTGATCCCAGAGTCCTGGCTGGGGTCAAGCCCTGAATCGGGCTCTCTGCTTAACGGGAGTCTGTTTCTCCCACTCTCTCTGCCTCTACCACCCCCCACCCCACACTCATCATACACACTCTCTCGCTCAAATAAATGAATAAAATCTTTTAAAAAAATGTATCCTAGACTTCAAGTCAATAGATAGAAATCTAATTTATTCCTTTTATAAGAATTGCAAAATTTCCCATGGTATAGACACATTAATTTATTCATCCTATTGATGAATATATACATGGTTTACAGTGTGAATAATACTGGAATAATTATAGATATCAGTTCTATCTTTAGTGTTGGGGGCCCCTTTTAGGCAGTAGCTCTCCTTCTTGCTGGGTCATTGACATTGTGCTGTTCCCATATGGCTCTCACTTCCACCAGCCTTTTTTTCTAGACTTTTTTTCCCCTAAAGATTTCTTTATTTATTTGAGAGAATAAAGAGAGAGAGGAAGCATAAGCTCAACTGTGGGTAGGGGCAGAGGGAGGGAATCTTGAGCAGACTCCCTGCTGAGTGGAGAGCTGGTGGGGCCTGATCCCATGACCCATTGAGATCATGACCTGAGCTGAAACCAAGAGGCAGGTGCTTAACTGACTGAGCCACCCATGTGCCCCTATCTTCCACCAGCCTTTCTTTTGATTTTTTTTTTTTTAAAGATTTTATTTATTTGAGCGACCAAGCTAGAGAGAGAGAGAGCATGAGTGTTGGGGGAGGAACAGAAGGAGAGGGAGAAACAGGCCTAATGTAGGGCTCCATCCCAGGACCCTGAGATCATGAACTGAGCTGAAGGCAAATGCTTACCTGAGCCACCCAGGTGTCCCTTCATCAATCTTTATAATCGTCTACTGCAGATCTGCTAGGAGCTGGGACACTAGATAAGCAGTCTGGCAAGGATCCTTTCAAGACGAGGGTCTATGGATACTGAGTAGGCGCCTGAAAGTATAGTGGCTGCATATAATTGCTGTGTATTATATGTCTTTGTCCTTTTATGGTCCCCATTATTAGACCATTAACCCCTGGAAAGCAAAGATCATCTCATATTCATTTTTAATCTTTTATAACATCAAGCATGAATGTAAAAATTCCTTCACTCAAGAAACATTTAAGTACTGAGTTAACACTGTGAAGAAAGCTGAAGAAGATATGGGTTTTAGACTCTGTGGGTTGCTACCTCTCACCCAGCAAGTCACCAAGAGAACCAAGGTGCCCTTGCTCTTGTTTTCATTGACCAGTGCTGTACATTTAAAAACAAAAACAAAACAAAACAACAACAACAACAAACTTGTTCTGGAACATCTGGGACTGGGTTCATAGTGCCTCCAGTTCTGAGGAGCTTGTAAAATATTTCCCTTCCCAGCGAGTACTCCAAATATTAGTCCTTCATACTGATAATGGTGGTACAGTTTTTTCACACAGACTTGTGTTACTCATGTGTTGGGAGATGATGTCCTACTTCATTAAAAGTATTTTGAGCTACGAGGGAGTATCTTAAGAGAAACACAGGATGCTGTTGAAATGCCTTGTTTGCTTATAAACAGTAGGGCCATTTTTATTACTTGCCTTCTCCCTATCGTGGGCCTCATGTTTTTGTTTGTTTGTTTTAAAGATTTTATTTATTTATTCATCAGAGAGAGAGAGAGCAAGAGCACACAAGCAGGGGGAGCAGCAGGGAGAGGGAGAAGCAGGCTCTCTGCTGAGCAAGGAGCCAGTTGTGTGACTTGATCCCAGGACTTTGGGATCATGACCTGAGCTGAAGGCAGACACTCAACTGACTGAGCCACCCGGGCATCCCAGACCTCATGTTTTTCAAAGATTTTGATCATCCAGCTCTAATGATTATTTCCCAGTTTGTTTTGTTTTTCTCAGACAATATGAGGTAGTTCCTGTTAAAACAAGTAGCTGATACGGTTCCTGCCTAGAGATTCGGGTTAGCCTGTGCTAGTGTGGTAAAAGCAAATGCACTTTTACTGTCAGAAGTTTTGAAATATTTCATGCAGTTTTACAGATCTCATTTGTACCTGGGATCCTGGATTGGGCACAGCTGCCCTAGAGTAAGAGTCAGCAAACTACAACCCAGGGGTCAAAGCCAACCACCTACTGCCTGACTGTGATTGGAGAGAAAGTTTGATTAGAACACAGGCACACACATTTGTTTACATACTGTCCACTGGCCGCTTTCAAACTACAAGGGCAGAGTTGAATAGTTGCCACAGAAACTGTAGGGTCTACAAAGCCTTAAATATTTATTCTCTGGCCTTTGGCAGAAAGCATTCCCTCTTCTCTAGTCTGGTCTAGAGGAATGCCGCTAAGGCGGATGGCATGGAAAACCCTCTTCAAAGCAGGACAGCTTGGGGCTGGGTAATAGGTAGTTGGGGGGCACCACAGGGAATGTCCTGAAAGCTGCTCTAAGGAAAGGTGTGAGCCCATAGCCCGTCAGGATCTTCCCTCATGAGGGGCAAAGGAGGACCATCTGTTAGGCCTTGAGGCAAGCAGTTCAGGGCCATGTAAGTTGAACGTTGTGAGAGAGGACGTTGGGGAACTTCTTCTGAATTCTTTCCTTAGGACCAGTGCAGAAAGAAGTAGAAACATTGACAAAGTGAGACATTGGGCAGTTCTGTCTTCCTCACAAAATGTTCTCCAGAGCCCCCCAGGGTGCTTCTGGGGAAGTAACCAGATAAACAGCGGCTCTTGCCAACAGTGCAGGCTTGTAAACTTTTTTCCCTTCCTTTTTATGCCTGTGGTGACAAACATATGCTTTGAAGCATGAGATTTGATTATCCTGTCTTAGCGCTTATAAATACAAATGTGATTAATGGTCATAAAAAACAGGTTGACAGTGTAAGACTAATTTTCAGCAAAGTAGCCCTGTGCTGTTCTCTGAAAGTATCCATTCCTCGTAGAGGCCTGTTGAACAGTGTGGGTGATGCAGGCCCCCTTCCCGTCCCTACTGTCTCTTCCCCTCCTGCTCTTGGTTCTCCCCTCAGCTCCCCCCAGCCTCCCCTCCTTGATAATTAAAATTGGTGAATTTTCCCCTAGAGAGCTACCTGAGGTAAGAATCCGAGTCTCTTTGTCATGCCATTAATAGTCCGGAACTCTGCAGAAAGGCATTTGGCTGCGTTCTCCATTCCCCACTTGGGCCTGGCGGGCCGCCTGTTCATGTTGGGGAACAACACAACCTAAATCCGGACAATTTGTATTTTAGTAGTGACGGGGATATTCGCTCTCTCCCTCTGTCATTTTGCATTAAAGACCTGCCACTAATAAAACTAATTAATAACTGCTGGCTCGGTGTGGAATAGTTGGACTTCTTAAACCTGGCAGGCTGCCACTGCTGCTTTTGAAAGAAGCACTTCATCTCTGTCATGGACAGGATGAATATTTCTCCACACTTCTAATTGGACAAAGTGCCTTTCAAACTCCGTGGCATTTCAGAGAGAGCAGATAAGTATAGGTTGTGTGCTCTCTAGATACAGTCACCTCTCAGCTGCCTCCGACATGGGGAGTCCGTTCCTGAGGGAAGCCTGCTTCCATGCTCTTCTTCAGTGATCCCTTCTGAATTTGCCTCTGACCTCTGACCCCAGGGGGAGAGAACTGAAGGGGCACGCCCAGGACCAGAGTTCGTCAGACCCTCAAGTGTGTAGGAACAGTTCTCATGCATGGGAGCAGCACAGTGAATTGACAGGAGTGGGGAAACTTAGTTGGAAAATACAGATTTCTAGAACTCTCCCCTGTCCTCTTAGTCAGAATCAGCAGGGGCAGTGGTAGGGCATATGCATTTTTAACAAGCTTCTGGGTGGATTCTGATGCACACCAGGGGCTAAGGACTGCAGGTAGAATCTGGGTGCTTTCATCTTCTGGAACAGGGTGGTTTTTCTCTTCAGCCATTCACCAAGACATCTTTTTAAATGACCCAAGTAGGCAGGGTACTGTGCTAGGAGGGAGGAGGGCGGGAGCTGCTTGCAGTCTCGTCAAAGACACAACACAAATGCACATGAAAACTTAGATGATAAGAGCCCCCAAAACAAATTGTGCTCTGCAGAGACAGTTCACGCACGGGCAGTTCTCCCCCTTCTAATAGGCACCAGCCCTAGGGAGAACTTTAATGACTCCTAAGCAGTGGAGTGTGTTTGTGTTTTCCCTGGGGAGGGTTAACCCATGCTCTTTAAAGCTGGGTGGTGAAGGATGTGTAGGAGGTTACTGGGTAGAGTAGGAGAGTGGGCACATCCAGGTGCTTGTGTGGTAAGAGATCAGAGGGAGGGAGTGACTGCAGACCACCTCTTTGGTGGGGCCAAAGGTGGGGCCTGCAGTGAGGAGCTGAGATTTTGTTGTGTCTGAGTTGCAGATTAGGATAGCTCGGAGTGAGGGAAGCCATGGAGGCCTTTGTCACAGCTCTGACTGGAGATGGCAACGGGTGGGGTTTGCGTCCTGCTGCGGTGTGGATGGAAACATTAGGTTATTGCAGTTGGTAATCAGTAGCATGAGGCTTTCCCTTGGTTGTGTGGGCTGAGAGGGAGAAGCGAGGACAACTAAGGTTTCTAGTTTGGGGACCAGAGAGATGGCAGCACAGCAGCCAAAATGTAGGAGCTATCATAACGTGTGTGCCAACAGGGGAACCACTCTGAGCGCAGACTTGGCTGATACGGAGTTTCTGATGAGAACCTCTGGGGCAGATTTCACGTCTTTATACCACAGCAGCCCTGGTGTCTTGGGAGACCCTTCTGGTCTGCTTACCCCAGCTCCTGTCCTATGAAGCATTCATGCTCGCGGGGAAATAAGGATCAGATCAACAGGTCGGGAGGCTCACTACCATTTCGTTTGCTGCGGAGCGTCTGTGAAGCCAGAGTGTCAGCTGTGATGATGAGTCTGTGGCTCCTGAGAGCCCTCGAACTCACTGCAGGGACCAGAGATGTGTGGAATGTCCTTGCAGCATGTTTGCTTGTTGTGGGTAATGCCAGCATGGAAGTTCCTGAGCAGTAGGAGCCAGAGTGGGATGAGCAGTCCTTTTTTGACTCACCAAACATTCCTTGTATCACTGACAACATGCCAACTACTGTCCTGGGGCTAAGGATATATGATAAATAAAATTACTGCTTGGGGAGATGGATTTGTAAATAGATAATAAAATAGTGCTTACAAGCACTAAGGCAGAATTATGTACTAGGCACATAGGTACCATAGGGCAGGAAATGATTAAGCCTGAGGAGGAGGCTTGTCGAAGGAAGAGGCTGAGGGGTGTCCAGGGGAGGCTTCCTGGAGGAGGTGATGTAATTCATGAAGGAGGATGACTGAATGCTTTTCTAGTCTAGGCAGAGAGCACAGGGAATATTGAACAGCACTTGCTTCTTAAGCGTTCAGCGGGTGAGGGCAGCGTGCTGTGTTATACGCTGTGAAGAGACAGAAATGTGGCTGAGAACACAGCTGGTATGTTTTCACTTACGAAATGGGCAATTTGGGGCAAAATCATGAAGTGCAAGAGAATACATATAATCATCCATGGGAAGCAGGTGCATTCTAACATCACCTGTTCAGAGGTGTGTTTGTGAGTTCTGTGGGGGTGGGGGGGGGCTTTAGCAGGAGATGCTCTGGGTCTGTTCTGCCCCAGAGGAAGGGAGTAATTGTGTCAGGGCCAAGGGGTGTGGGAGCACTGGGACCCTTCACTTCACAGTGAATTCCAAGGATGGACAGGTTTAGACAAGACATGTGTCTGACATGCATGCAAGGAGAGGTATGAAAAGAGCAGCATGGGGTTACTGAATATCCCTTATTCATGTAGCTGACTCCTCCCGCCCCCAGTTTAATTGAGATGTAACTGACTTAGGGCACTGTGTAAATGTAAAGTGTACAGCACAATGATTGACTTAGATTTATTGTGAAATGATTAACATAAGTTTAGTTAACATCCATCATCTCATATAGATGGAAAAAAAAAGAAGTAAAAGTTTTATTTCCTTGTAATGAGAATTCTCAGGATTTAGTCTCTTAACAACTTTCAAATAGACCAAACGGTGGTGTTACATTACATTCTTAGTACTTGGTTATCTTAGAACTGGAGATTTGTACCTAATGTTCATCTTCCTTCAACCACCCCCTGCCCAATAACCACAAATCTTAATTTTTTTTTTTTAAATTTTAAAATAACCTTAGACTTGGAGAACTGTGTGGCAAGGATAGCACAAAGAGTTCTTGCCTACTTTTCAACCAGTTTACCCAGAGTTAACTTCCCACACGGTACACCCATGGCAAAGTTCTCAAAACCAAGAAGTTAACAATGGCGTAATGCTGCCACTTAAACTACAGACCTCATTCAAAATTCCATTGTCTTTCCACCAGTGTCTTTTCTCTGTTCCAAAATCCAGTCTGGGATCCTACATTACATTTGGTGGTCTTGTCTCCTGGTCTCCTCCAACCTGTGATAGTTCCTTGGTTTTTCCTTGTTTCTCATGATCTTGACCTTGTGAAGAGTGCTAGTCAGGTGCTTCTTAGACTGTCCCTTAGCTTAGTTTATCTGGTGCTTTCTCATGGCTAAATGGAGGGAAGGGTTTGGGGGAAGGGTTTGGGGGAAGACCGCAGAGGTGAAGTACCCTTTGTAACACATTATGTCAGGGGGACAGGACATCAATGTGTCCCATTTCTGGGAATGTGAGCCTTGATCCCCGAGGTAAAGTATTGTCTGCCAGGCTTTTCCACTATAAAGTCACTATTCCTTCCCTTTGTAATCAACAAATACTTAGAAGAGACACTTTGAGATGAGGGGAAGATCCTCTCTCTCCTTAGACTTTGGCACGGGCCACTTTCAAGTCTGTGCCTTGGTTCCCTCTAACCTCCTTTCCTTCCAGAGTCAGCTCTGCTGTGTCATGGTGATGCTCTGTCTTTCATCTTTGCACAGACAGCTGGAGGGAGTAAACATGCACACCACTGATGTTCCCGGGGTGACTGTGGCAGGTGGAAAGCACTGCTTTATTTATGTAGGGAGGAAATGGTGCTCAGGGCTAGCAATTTGTCCAAATGCACTTTCCCAAATGAGCATCTGTGCATCTATATTTCTTTGCTTTGGTATCATGGAAATAACACTGAATTGGATGGAGGAAAGGAGACTGAGGCCCTATCTGCTTCTGACAACCCTTGGCTATGTGACCCCAGGCAAGGAACTTGAGTTCTCTGGGCCTTGATTTTCCTAAAGGCAAGTGCGTTATATTAGACAATTCCTGGGGTGACTTTCAGCTCTAACATTCTTTGGTCCCATAGTGGAATTCCCCCCTGGGCTAAGATTCTACCTCTAATGAGGAAAACTGAATTATAATGGAATCAAGAAAACAGATATGGAGAGCATCTGGGTGTCATATGACCTTGGAGTCTCTGATAGTTGAGACATCTGATAAGGGTGGTTTGAAATCAGACTAATGAATGAAAAATAAATTGCTATTTTCAAAGTCGAACAAAAGAATACACATCCAATTATATGGGATGGTTGTAAGGATAGACAAGCTCTCTATGCTTGAAGACCTTTACTTTCTGTAGGTTTTCAGAAGGTTAGATTGCTTGTAGCTACCCAATTTCAAATTTTTGCCCCAGAACTATTTGTAATGCCCTCTTCCTTTGGAGGTGTGTAGGTACTGCTTCCATAGTAGATTCTTGGTGACATCTTCATCCCTATCATATGGCCATATTCTTAAAGCTCAATATGGAAATGACCTACTTTACCTATTTTTTTGCCAAAGCTAACTCAAGGCATACAAATCCTTTCTTTGTTCTGCTAATGAAAATGTGTGTTCTTTGCTGATAGGCATGCCAGTTAAAGATGGTAACAAAGTCTGATTGATTTTAGAGCATAACTTTCCAACCTTCTTTGATGTTGTGTAAGTATTTGGGATTGGTAGCATTCCCTTTCTCCAGTCCTTTTCTGCTAGTTGACTGCTTTTCACATTAGTACTGCTTTTGGCCATGTGAGTTTTTACCTTGGTTTAATTTATCACTTGAAGTACTTGCCTGTATCATTTGCAATTTGTATCCTTTCAGAAAGATGAAAAGAGCTAAATGTTCTTTCAGGAGATGTGTTTTTAGGAGAAGGCTCTCTTTAAATGGGCTGCTCTTCATTCTTACACAGGGCAAGACTAATTCACCATCACTAAGATACAGGTGTTGGGTTTCTAGCTAGGCTGAAAACAAATTTCACCACTTCCTTATTATTCTTTTGCATTCTGCTTAATTCTGATATGTCTCCTAGGTAGTGTGTTAGATGGCTGACTAGAGAGCAAATGGGTTTTTAAAGTGTGTACCATGTTTTGCCACTGCAACAGGTCGTGGGCCCTCCACCTTCAAGGAGCTCATGTTCTACTAAGGAAAACAGTACAAATAAAGGATTTCAATGGCCATGGACGTCATGCTACCATAGCTGTATGCACAAAATACAGAAGTAAGACAGTAGAAAAAGTTTTTAACATTCTCTGGGAAAGAAGAATCCAAACAAAGCTTTTTGGAGGAGATATGGCCCAAGGTTGGATTTTGCGTGATAAAGACAGCCGGGAGGAACATGTGAATACCATGAATGTGGAACCCAGCATACAGATGTCCCCATGACATTGTGGGGTTCTAGGCCCTTGAACTATGCAGGATGTTACATAGTTTAATTAGCCTATGCATAAAATCCTTATATACCCCTTTTTAGAAAACAATCTCACTGTCATTGAAGATATTGTTTCTCTGAAAGTAAGAAATAAACAGTGACAGGATAGATAAAGGAAGTCAAGTGATAATCCAAACTCATTTGCTACCTGGCAACTCTCTCCATGCATTTACCTGTTTTTTTTTTTTTTTAAGATTTTATTTATTTAATTAACAGACAGAGATCACAAGTAGACAGAGAGGCAGGCAGAGAGAGAGGAAGGGAAGCAGGCTCCCCTCTGAGCAGAGAGCCAGATTCAGGGCTCCATCCCAGGACCCTGGGATCATGACCTGAGCCAAAGGCAGAGGCTTTAACCCACTGAGCCACACAGGTGCCTGCCTTTACCTGTTTTTAAGGCATACTTACCTAGCATCTTTACTGTAATAATTGTGGTTCTACACTTTTGTGTTCTTACCATCTTTTTTTTTTTTTTTTTTTGAATCATGCTGTAAGTGAAAACAGAGGACCTGAAGATGGTTATCCAATGGCTGTGTCCATTTCTTGAACTCTGACATCTCTTGCATATTTAAGAGTCATCATTAAATCCCTTTAATGAGTCAGTTTGCCACACACATATTTAGCATTTACTGTATATCAGGCATTGTGCAACTCACTTCTTAAAATTTTTTGAGTCCCTTTAAGAGCTTTTGTTTATATAAATTATATATTTTTTTGATATTTCCCATATAAGAACTAAAAATGGACAAAAGAGTTTAAAGTATACTGACTTTAAAATAATAATAAATCCATCGCATTCTAAGACAAATAACATATTGTAATGAAAACAATAACTATTTTCCAAGATGAAAACAAAAAAGTAGCATTCTTTTCTTTTTGCACATAATCTCTTTTATGTTTGGCTTAATAGAAGACAGCTGGATTCTTAACTCTGCTGCTAAATCCAGTGTGTTGCCACACTGCACATCATGAAGCCTCTGGAAAACTCTGCTTTTTGTGATAAGTAATATTATGAAAACAGTTTTGACCTCATGGATATCCTTGTAGGAGTCTTGGGGGCACCCAGGGTTCTAGGGACCACACTGCTGTGCCTTCTCCTCCCCCCACCACCGTGGAGTGGAGATGCTGAAACCCCAGGGATGGCTTGAAAGGAGCCCAAGGATGCAGCACTGCAGACTGATGACCCGTCGACATTGCACTCCAAAAGATCAGTCCACAGATGTTTCACGTGGCTGTGTTTCTTTAAGTTTGAATCCACATAAGAAGAGAAACTGCTGGTGTTTAGGTTTTCTTCTGCCAAAGGAAAAAGTATGTGGAGGAGAGAGGGTTATGGAAAAGCACTGAATGATGGGATATACCAAAATGTCTTTGCTCCATCCAAAGATATTTCAGAAGTTGTGTGTATTCTGTACAGTTAGCCATTCAAGGACTGTTATCATTAGTGTGACATTTCTGTTTAACATATCTCTTGGTAGTTCTTTTGTCAGTTATATGAAGTCTTGTTTTATATTTTTACTAACTTATAAACTGTTTTTTCCTGTTTCACTCTGCGTGCGTGTGTGTGTGTGTGTGTGTGTGTGTGTATGTGTAAAGTGTTGTCATTATTTGTAGTTTCTTCATAGAGAGTACCTGTTATCTTGAAGAAGTATTTTGGGGTAATGGTTTATTTTAGAGTTAAATTAATCAAAATATCAAAAAACTTTTTCCAGTGATACTTTACAAGCATTTCAGTAGACACAGTACTATCAGTATTTCCCCATATCCTTGAGAGAAATGGGTATGAGTAGTCTAGATAAAACTGATATATTTATCTGTACTCTTTAGCTCATAAAAGGGAATTTGATCACTCTTGGATTCTATTTTGAAATATTTAGGGCAAGGTATTTAAAATGTTTTAAAAGTTAACCAGGGAGAAAAGATGAAAGACTTAATTTCCTTGGACTTGAATAATTCAAGTCAAAATCCTCTGTATTCAATTTTCCTTGACTTCTGTTGGTTGGTTTGGGGTTTTTCTTGGCCTGGGATTGAATATTTTACGTCACTTTAGGAAAGTCAGGATGTATCTAGCTTTTGAAGTAATAACCCAGATTTATAGTTGAATGGATTTAGAATCAAAGGGTTTTGAAAAACACACATTAGGTCTGTTGCTCTTCTTTTCTTTTCCTTCTTTCTTTTTTTAATACCATTAGCAGAGAATTCGAGTATTTTAAACCCACTTTCCAGTGGAGCTCTTGGAAGTCCTTCTTAGGGCTACAAATATGAAAATGGGAGGAAGATTTTTTTTCCCTCCCTTTTTCTCTTCCCGCCTTCCTTCTTTCTCTCTCTTTCTTCTTTCTTCCTTTTTTTTTCTTTTTAATTTCTTCATACTTTCCCTCTCAGATTTGCAATAACCAAAAGCCCATTAAGATGTAAAAACAAGGATGTGATGGAAAGTGGGCCCTGGTGCTGACAGCAGTATTTTTCACGTAGTTGTGAACATGTGTGCAGCCACAAATTAGTCTTTGGTTCAGCTATCTGTAGTAATGATACAGTGATTTATAAAGTTCCCCTTTCAAAACAAAGTCTGAAGTGTGCAGACCACAAAAATGACAAACATTTTCAAAGATGTAGGGTGGAAAACCCAAGCCTATCAGCATTTTGAAAGACAGATTTCTGGAAACTCCAGTCTCCATTTACCTGTTTTTTCAAGTGCTTTTTTCTCAAAGCCCCTTTGTGCTCACTTGCAGCAGCAAATCCTCCTTATCTGCTGGAAGGAGCGTTATTGGTGGGTATTGAAATGTTCTAGATGTAAACATCAGAGCTCCTTCTGTTGTTTCACAGAAGGTGGGTTAGAAACACTGAATGGCCATGTGGGGATTATCTCTGAAGTGTCTTTTAAATCTTCAACCACCAAGAGCCATCGAAGACCCACCAACCTCCAACCCCCTCACCTGGGGGAACAGGCATTCCATAGATAGAGGGTGATGAATATTCCAGAGGCTGGTAACATGCTAACAACAAGAAGTCAAGACCTATAAGGCATGAGCAATCATATCAAAACCTCTGCACCTCTTTTGACCCTGTGTGGACATAATTTCAGGAACGGACATAATTTCAGTAACAGTAATAATCATATTAGCCATTGTTATTGATCGTGGTTGTGTGCCAGACATCATGTTAGCCACTGTATATGTATTATCTCATTTAATTATGAATTGCACAATCTATAAGGTGAGCACTGTTATTTTCCCATTGTACAGATGAAGAAATATCAGCTTGCCCAAGTTCATGGCACTTAGTTAGCAGGTAAAGATATTTTCAATAGACTTTGCTTACTCAAAGGGCTGACCTTCTAATGTGCCAGGGAATGGAACCAACTCTCTGAAATCCAGATATTCCCCCTAATCCCTCCATTTGGACTGGGCTTTCATTTTGATCCAAGTGACACTAAATGAGTTAGAGCTCCTCCTGCCACCCTAATATTACTTAAAGGTCATTACTTAAAGGTCATTACTTAAATGGGAATAGGGGGTGAGCAGAAGGTAAGTCCCACAGTCAGGCTCTGGACCGTGTGGTGTTGGGCCTCACGGACCTCAGAACATATTCAGCATGTTAGGTGCTAAAAGTTTCAGAATTGAAGAAGTGTGTGTGTTTATTCCATTTTTGTTAAAAAAGAATGTGTGTGTGTGAGATGAGGAAGCAGCATGATGACGTATGACTTGCACAAACTGAGCCGTTGACCTTGGTGATCTCTGGAAGGCAGAAGACTGGGGTCAGAGTGAGTGAGACTAGAGGATAGTTTTTTTCTGTATGTAAGCCCTTGTTTTACTGCTACAGCAGTCCTCTTTTCTCTTGTGATGAAAAAACAAGTTCAGGAGAAAAGACAAGCCTGATTCCGAGCAAGTAACTTGGGTTTGAGTTTCCATGTCATGGCTCATGGGCTGTTGGACCTGGGGGAGCACAAAACCTCCATGGGCTTCGGTTTCCCCATCTTCAAAATGACGAATGAGATCAAGGATGTCCGAGTCTCTCTGGCCCTTCTGTTTTGTGAAACTCTGTAAAACGTTGTAGTGAGGCAGCTGGGGGCCTGGAATGACTAAGGCCTGCACGCTAGGTTGCCATGAGCCCAGCGTTCTCAGGACTGAGGGCACAGTCCAGGTGGTGCCTCCAGTCAGAAACTCTCTCACAGCAGGCTCCAACTTCTGCGTGGTGAGCTCTGGGCTGTTGGCAGTGTGCGCTCACAGAATGAAGCTCTGTCCTCTAACAGAGTGTTTGCTTCCTAGCCATAGCAGTAGACCCAGACCTTTCCCTCTTCCACTCATATGTTGATGCCATTGCTTATATCCTGCAAAATCGTATGGATCTTCTTATTAAAAAGTTAGCAAAGTAGTTAAGAACATGGGCTTAAAAAAAAAAAAGAAAAAAAAAAGATCATGGGCTTTGCAGTCAGGCCCATTTGAGTTCAAATTCCAGCATTGCTAACTGTGTCGTGGTTATTTAACCTCTCTGGGCTCAGTTTTCTCATCTACGAAATCGTGATAATCCTACCTCGGCTGGAGGGTGCTACTGGGAGAATTAGATCTTATGCATATCAATAGAGGTGTCGGTGCCTGGAACATAGTAGGTGCTCAATAAACATTAGTTATTCTTTAGTAGAATTCTATTCCCCCCAGGAATAGATGCAAATTGAAAATGTGGAGTTGGCTGGTTGAGGCTTACCTGGGTCTGGGAAGGTGCAGCTGGAGGCAGGAGACAGTTGCTCCATTTCTGCTGTGCTTGAAGTTCGTTGATAAGGCTGACAGGTGCAAGTATTAAAACTTTATGTCAGAGCTTATTACAGAAAGTTTTGATCACCAGTAAAATACCAGTTCCTAAGAATCATTTGTGCATTATTAATTCTGGATCGTTGAAGAGGAAAATGAACCATCATTTGTTTCTCTTTATTTCATTCTTGTATGAGCCCCTCCTTTCTTTCCCTCCCCTCTCCTCCTTCCAGCCAGTGAGGGGAAAAGCCTTTTTCTAGTACAGTAGATACTCCTGGTCTCCTGTGGAAAATTAGACCTGCTAATCCTTATTAAGAACCTTCTATGGCCAGTGCGTGTGTTAAGAGCATGGAGAGGGAAGAAGGTTAGTATGAACCAGTCGTGTTCTTTAAAGAGCTTATTGTCTACTGGGTCAGATGAGGGGCCAAGGGGACAGCTCACCCCAAGATAAGGCAGAACATAAGCAGGGTGCAGTGGGGGCAGCTGGGACATGACACATTGTAACAGGATACAGCAGGTAAGGCTTCCCGGAGGAGGCCTTTGAGCTGGGCCTGAGGGAAAGGGTGAGATATGCATTGTGGGCTGGGGAATAAACATGAGCAAATAGCACAAGGCTGAGAGAGTAGGTCATGTGCCTAGTAAACGGTGAGTTGCCCTAGATTAGAGTTACGACGTTTGTGAATAGTCATGGTTAGGATGGCAATATTTCTCAGTCTTACCTGCCAACGAAGATCTTCTGGGGAGCTTGCTAAAAGTTCTCTGGCCT
>NC_081569.1:40957625-41100549 GCF_022355385.1 Mustela nigripes | reverse complement strand
CACAGCCCTGCTTTCTGCCCCGAGAGGGTGTGCTGGCTGACGGTGGGGCAGGCCTGGTACAGTTCTGACCGCCAGGGTGCATAGGAGCCAGTATGTTGCCATGGCCTGGTCCCTGGAAGGAGGACAGGCTCTTGAGTCACACAGAAGTAAGGACAGTAAGTTCCTTACTATGAGGAGTGAAAAGTAGTGGTACCTAGTGGTACCACTAGCTTTTGTTTTTAAAATGTTGAGGACATAAAACTATGAAGGATGCCTCTGGGTATTATTTAGCCCCGATAATACTTTCTTGTGCTCCCATTAAATTTAGAATCACACGACCTCACTTTACCTCAGTAAGCATTAGCATCTGCTCCCCTCACTGATGCCAGTGTTGGTATACTGCTCTCATCATGGCTGACGTATTTTGAGCCCGTTCAGTGTGCCAGACAGTGTTCTGAGGACTATACACGTGCTCTTCTGATGCTTTTGTAACAGTCCTGTGAGAGAAGGGGGGACAAAATCCCCTCTCACAATGTCCACACCCTAATCCCTGGAACCTGTGGATGTTACGTCCAGGTGTGTTAAATTAAGGTGGGGCGGGGAGAGCCTCCGATGAACTGGGTGGGGCCAGGGTAGCAAGGGCCTTGGAAGGAGGCCTGGCAGAGGTAGCCGAGAGACACCATGGTGGACGCAGAGGGAATGGGGGGCGGGGGGGCTGAGGAGGAAATTTGAAGGTGCTACTCCACTGGCTTTGGGGATGGAAGGAAAAACCATGAGCCACAGATGGCCGGTGGCCTCGCAGAGCCGGAAAAGAGAAGAAGATGAATTTTCTCCAGAGCTTCTGGAAGGAACACGGCCTGCCAGCGCCTTGATGTGAGAGCTTCGGCCCTCCAGAACTGTAAGTAATACATTTGCGTTGACTGAAGCCACTAAATTTGTGGGGGTTTGTTTCAGGGCCATCGGAAAGCGATATGAGGTCTCTGTCGCCGTTTCATAGGTTGGGGAACTGGTATTCAGAAAGCCGGGGGCAACTCCCCCGAGGTCACTTCAGTAGGAAGCGGTACCCCAGGGGATTGTGCCCAAGTCCGGCTCCTGAGCCCAGACGTGGAATTCTCATGAGACTCAGCACTTTGCCAGGGATAGGTGTCTTGCTTTGTACACTGCCTTCCGGGCTTTCTTTTCTATTCCACTGGCCTGGCAGAGTGGGCAGAAAGGTTCACATCAGACTGAACTTTGTGATGAAATCAGGTGAATTTTTCTTAGTGTACCCTTAATGTGAGCCATTTACTGTTTGTTTGGTTTTGTTGTTTTAAGAGAGGGAGAAGGGGAAGATAGGGTGGGAGAGAGAGAGAGAGAGAGAGAGAGAATCTTAAGGAGGCCCTCCCCCCAGCATGGAACCCAACGCAAGGCTAGATCTTCCGACCCTGAGATCACAACCTGAGCGAAATCTGGAGTCAGACGCTTAACCAACGGAGCCACCCAAGTGCCCCGCGGTTGACTCTTTTCTGAGGCGATGTGTAAGGAAGGCAGTTTTGGGGGGTAATGTTGGGAAAACAGGAGGTGGTTTTAATATCCAATACAGCTCCATCAGCTGATTGAAAAACAGCCAAGAAGAAAGTGCTTTTTCATGAAAATGGGGGGGGGGGGGGGGGAAACAACAGCTAGGAAACACTGAGGCCAAGAAAGGCCAGTAAGGCTGAAGGAAGCGTCAGAGTGGGTTAGCTCCCTGCTGGAGTGTGTTGTTCTGTTTCTGGTGGGATAGAGGGGCGGAGAGGAGATGCTGCTCTTCCTCGCACTCAACAAGTCTGTCCTCTGGGATCAGACCAGGAGTTTGGAGAAGAGGCTGCAGATCTGGCTGTCAGGAGTAAAGCTGCTGGGTGGGGGAGGGTTGTTGGGGGTCCGGAGGGGATGCCAAGCACAGAGGCATTGTCAGGACCCCAAAGGGCCAAGCTCCAGACTGAATGTCTTAATATCAAAGTCAAGGCAAGGCTCCAAAGAAGCCCAGACTTTTTTGGAAGGTATGCACAGAAATGCAAGACGGAAGGGCCTAGAATGGCAGTGTTTAAGTCAGAAGAAGATCCAGTGCAGGGAACACCTACAGGGGACCAGCATTGTGCATGGGACTACAGAAGCCGTGGGTTGTCTTATCCTCTAGTAGGAAGAACACAGCATTTTCAGAATTCTTCTCAGTTAAGAACTGGGAAGATCAAGTCCCAGGGAGGCATAAAGAATACTAGAGCTTGGAGGCATAAAGAAATCAAACTGACTAAGTAAGTTGGAAAGGAAAGAAATTAATAATTATTGCGGGACACTCTGAGGCAGGTTCCATGCTAGACATATTCACATAAATTCTTTCCTTTAGGCAGCCAGAGACTCTGAGGTAAATAACTTGCCCAAACACAGCAAGTACATGTCAAAACCAGCACTGAAACTCTGTGTCTTGGTTTCAAGCCCAGCGTACTTTACGCCGCAGTGCATTGCCTCCTGGGGAAGAAGGAATCCTAACATGCCTCATGTGTTTTTTAATGACATGGAAAGATGTTCAAGAGATACTGCTAAATGGATAAAGCAGGTTGTGTGACCCAGTTCTTATTAACACACACACTTACCTTGAAATATCAGGATAAATAGATAATACGCCCCAACACCATCAAGTGGCCACTTTTGAGCCTTGAAGTTGGGGATATTTTGTTAAAATTCTTTTGGCTAACCTAGAGTTGACAAATTTTCTACAGAGAATGAAACTTCATGTATTCACAGATACTAATAGAATGCTGGGCTTTACAGCCCCTTTGGAGGAGAGCAAGGGCAAATGTATAGAAGCGTGGAATGTTGGGACCGTTCTTGAGTCTGTGCATATGCACAGAATGAGGCATGGCTGCGGTGGGAGGACTCTGCGGGAAAGCCCTGGGGGCTGAGTGTGGATGGTGTCACTTTGGAATATCCAGAGTGCCAGACTTATGACTTGGTGCTGGGTTCTACAGATGGAGGAATCTAATACAGAGGTGGATTTTTGAAACGCTATCCTGAAATGAGGCAGCGGATTATGTGAATGCTTTAAGAGGTGGGTTTTGTATGGTTACAGGAAGCCTCTTGGAACATCCACTGATCCCAGCCCCGCAGGTTCTGGGTTGTGGCACACTATCGCCACCTAGTGTTCGCACAGCCAAATTGTAGGGCTAGTCGATTTAAGAGTCTTGGTTGTAGAGCAACTTCTCTTTCAAAGCCAGAAATGATAGTTGAGTTATCTTTGCCTTTCAAAGACGTCTAAAAGTTTTAAAATAACTGGAAAAGGAAGTGAATATCTTAGTGTTAAACTAGACATCTCAAATTACGTGGACACTGCTTCTTCGGTAACTCAAAATTGTGAAAATCCAGCAGAGAAAGAACATTTATAGCCTCTGCAATACACAAATACCTGGGTTCAACTGGAGATTGAGAGCGCTCAGTATCTCTGAGACTTGTAATGAAGAAGAAAACTTTCTTAATTCCTACCAGGTTGGTATTTAAGAGACTTAACTGCTGTGTGCCAAATTAGTAGTGGTTTTTTTTTTTTTCCAGAAGCCTACATTTTAGCTTATTTTACAGTCTGATTAGATGTCATCACAAAAAAGACAGGATTTTGAATTTAAGAAGAGTTGAGGATGTAGCCGATTATGTGTATGTGTGTTTGTGTGTGTTGAGGGAGTGGTTGGGGAAGGTGGTCCCTGCATCCAATTCAAGACATCTTCTGGCAAATAAGACTTTCTCATGCTCTGTAATTCTAAGGTGGGCTTAGAAGAGGTGAACATATCTGGGCTCGAATGACTGTTGGTAAGGAGGCTGGGCGGAATAAATCTGATTGTGGAGTTATATTGTGAGAGAGAAAACATTTTTATTACTGTGTTAGCTTTTGGCAAATAGTAGCTGTGGATAACACACAGGATTTCTCTGCCTCACACAAAGACCTCTATGTGGGTGACGTAAGCATTGTGCTAGGAGTCCTGAGGTCTGGATGCTAGTGCTAGCTCTACCCTTAACTAGCTCTTTGACTTTGGGTAAGATGTCTTCTCTGTGGCTACATGTCCATCAGCCGTGAAACTTGGTTTTATGTAAGCCCCTCCTGTACCAGAGTAGTGTAGTGAGGTTCAATCAAACAGCACTGAGTAAATACAAGATGGTATAATAGTTACCAGTGGATGTACAATTTCTTTGAAAAGCTCAAATGCTATGTAAGGTTTACTACTTATTCTCTTCCCTATTCTCCTCCTCTTCCTTCTCTACTTCTCCTGTTCCTGCTTCCATTCTGTGTCTGTTTCTACTCCTGTCTCTGTCCCTGTCCCTCTAGTTAGACTGAGGACTGGACAGGAAAATTATTCTGTCACTCTAGGTTGTCTTCATTTGTCATCTCTCCAGTGCTTGGGCGTCTGGTAGACACCCAGTAGAAACTGGGCAACTTCACACGTACTCAAAACTATCAATATCACCCTTGATCAAGGGTGACCAAGGTCTATTTGATCAAGGTCCTCAAGAACCTCTTCAGGAAACTGTTGTTAAAATGTTTGTCTTAAAAAAAAAAAAGTCTTCAGTCTTTAGGCTTGCTGTGTTCTCTTCTACTTGCTGGGATCTCTTCTCATTGGGCTGATGGGTCCACTCTTAAATGATCTTTATACAGAGGATCATTTGAAATCTTGCAACTGGTGGTTGCCCAGTGTGTGTGAAGAGTAAATGTTCCCGAGTCCAACCCTGGGCTTGAGTCAAGGTTCTGCCACTTAAGTGTTTGACTTTCAGCAAATTACTTAACCTTCCTGGGCTTTACATTCTTCATCTGTAAACTAGAGAGCAGTTGTAGGGATTAAAAGAGCTATCTAAAAGTGTCTGGGTTAAGCAGTAGATGGTCTTAGTTTTTTTAAGGGCAGGCCTAGGAGCTGAACATTTCTGCATGTCATGTACAATTAAGAACTGGTTGATATTCAGCTTCCATATTTCAAGGTGGGATGTTGATTTCCTCTTTTTCAATTTCATGCCCCTCCCCTTCAGCAATTCTTAATCACGTGTTTGCACTCTCAGGAATCTATAATACCCAGCTTAGTGATCCATGGAACCTTAGGGTTCTCTGTGGTCGGGTTGGTGGTGGGACCCCCACCCCAGTTCTGCTCTCATCAGGCAGCCTGCCTTTGGTCTATTTTGCATATTGGAACTGTGAATGGGATTTCCTGGGGGTCACGATTCTTTAGATTAAAAAAAAAAAAATTGAAAACACCAACCTTTGGCCTTAGTTTAGGACAAAAAGAGCAGATCAAAGGAATGAATGAGACGGAAGTCTAGACTCTGAGCAGTAGCCACTATAAAATCACAGACGTGCTCTGAGGATAAGAGTAGACCTAGATGCACACAGCTTGTTTTGAACTGTTGAGAAGATGGGACTGTAATTCCAGTGTGAAATAACCCTAAAGGATGACCACTGGAGTTACATGCACAATCAATTTGCAATTGAAGGCATTTTCCTCTCCAGAAGCTGGTGGAACACTGACCACTGTCCCTGGATGCCTGGTGTGGGGTTGATATGGGGATGCTCTTACCACGCCCTGCCCCCCCACCCTGCGCCAAGGCAGAAGCAACAGGAAGGTGAAAAGAAAACTGTGCTTCTACAACACACACATGCCGTGTTCACAATTACATATGATTATTCTTTGGGGTTTGTGATGAGGGCCTGGGAAGAGAAACAGGAAGCCTGCTTCTCTGTGGGTGCTGGTGGGAGTGTGTGTGAAGGGGCTGTGGGAGGGGGAGGTAGTACAGAGTGAAGGGTGATGTGGGGCAGGGCTCCGAGTCTGTCTTGGAAAAGCTTCTCTGTTGTACAGTAAGTAGTACAGTAGTCTTAATATTGTTGGGATTCTGTGGCACTTCTTTGGAAAGTCTGTGGTGCTCCATAGTTACTTGCAGCAATAGTATTTATCTGTTACACTTTCATACCTCTGTCATTTTGCAGAAATGAGAGCTTCCAGATCTTTTTTAGCCCTTAACACGAAACCTCTACATAATCTGCAGATCGGGTACAGGGGAAAAAATGTGTGCATTGAGACTTTACTGATGCAGAATTGGTGATAACTGTGTGAGAGGTAGAGCTAATGTCACTAGCTCTGCCCAAGAAGAGAGGGCCCTCTTCAAAGCAGGTTCATGGGATCCAAGGATTAGCAGGTATTTAAGAGCATGCAAAGTGATGTGCTAATTACAGACCCTTCTTGCCTTTTCATTAAAGCAGGACTTCTGCAAGGCAAGGTTGTGTTATCTAGGTTTGTGGTGTTCTTGATAAGAAGAGTGACACCTGATGGTTCAGGAAAAAGCAAACTTTTTTCTTGTAATCTGCTGATCCTCCACCCCCTTACTCCCTAATTAGTCTAGAGTAGAGAGGCTTTCCCACAGATGAAAATTAGCGGCCTGCCAGCAACTCTGGCAGTTTTTGGGTTTGGGGACTACAGGAAGACAACAAACATGGGGGTATCTTTAAGATACTCAGGAAAACTTATACTCAGTCAGAAAAAAAGCATGTTCCTACATTAATTATAATTGAGAATATACTCTCCACATGGTTTTGATCTGAAAAAGTCACTGAGCCATCTGGCCAGCATATTGGTTATTCCAGCGATAGAGACCTCTGCACTCCTTTGGAAGATGAGATCTCCCAATGTAAGAGCATTTTTTGGTTGGTTTTAGTACCTCTATAATTAGATTATCTAGCAGTTGATAAAGCCCAGCCTCTAATCTGCTAAATTGGATCAAGCTAGTCTGTGTCACCTTGGGCAAGTCATTTTCTCTCAGCCATGCCTTAAATTTCTCCATGTGAATGAATCCTGGGGATAGCAGCCCCTTTTTGGAAAGAACCCATCTGTAAGGAGCTCAGTGCAGTCCTTTGCATATCAAACTCTCCATGAATGTTAGGTATGGTTGTAGGCTAGTCGTGTCCAGTTTCGAGATGAGATGAGGACAGCTGGTTTCCTGCGAGAAACTCTGTAGACATCATCTTTGCTCCAGATCAGATGAGTTGCTTTGATTGCTGTACTTCCTCCCCAGCTACTGTTGCTTTAATGTCTCACCCGTGAACCCTGCTCTCTATACATCTGGTCTCCATTGCCTCCTGTCTCTTCCCTTAGCATCTGTTCTCCTCCAGTAGGAAGTACAAAGCATGGGCTGCTTTCACTTCAAGCTTAGACCCCTGTCTATGCTCTTTCTGGCTTTGGGAATGCTGCCTTGCCTCTGAATGGAGTCATAGGTATCCTGCTGTGGCACTGTTCTCCAGTCTCTGACTTAGCCTGACCAACTGGTGTGTACTGGGACTCTAATCCCCATGGTTTCTCCTTGAGGACCCAGGACTGAATTTCTACGTAGCCTCGCATGCTTTGGTATTACTGATAGTGAAGCAATGGATATATGCAAACATACACACAAAGAAATGGAGAAACAGATCATTAGAAAACAGTAAGTAGAATTTTGAGAAAAACCAGTGAACTAGATGGAAAGAAATCATGATGTGGAACTATGTTGATTGTGTTTCTTGAGCTACTTGCTGCCATTGGCATGGATTCATTCATTCACTGACTGACCATCCAACATTTAGTGGGTCTGTGCACCTTAGGAGCTATTCCCCTGGATGCATTGAGTGACACATAGATTGGATGGCCTGTTCTGACCCTATTAAATGAAGCATAAGACCATTCTGTGCCCTCTCATATTCCTCAATAATAGTGGCCTTGTTTCTGGCATTAGGCTGGAGAATTGGAATGTGGATTTCAACAGTTGGAAACTAGTAACAGAAAGCCCAGCTATGGAGCTGGCCAAAGTAGTGTGTATGAAACTGAAGAAGGACTGAATTATGTGTCTGGAGACCTTCTTTATGCTCTCTGCTCACTCATTAATGGTGGGACCATAGATAAAACACTTCACATTCATCTTGGGCCTCTGTTTCTTAAGCCGTAAAAAAAAGGTACCTGGCCTAGGTGAGCCAACTCTTGAATTCTGTTAATTTAAAAAATTTCGAGGGATGGTGACTCAGTCGGTTAAGTGTACAACTCTTGATTTCTGCTCAGGCCATGATCTCATTGGTGGTGAGGTTGAGTCCTGCATAGTGTGGGGATGGGGATGCCTGTGCTCAGCAGGGAGTCTGCTTGCAGAGTCTCTTCCTCTGTCCCTCCCCCCACTCATGTGTGCTCCCCTTCTTTCTCTCAAATCTTTAAAAATAAAATATTTCGAAATGTCAGGGATAAAAAAGAGCCATGACTTGCTTTTTCTCTTGCCCTCTCTTGTTACTGAGAGCTTCCCTCCTCAAGACTATTCCACAGAATCCTAGTGTGGAAGCATCCTGAGGACCTGGAGCACAATGCCCCCACTGGCAGTCTCCTTCATGAACATTCCAATCTCTGTGGCTAGTCTACTGTGTGGGGCCTGACAGGATTTTTGCCAAGATTGGTTTCTATAAAAATACATAGTTACCAAGGTTTCTTTTTTAGCTTTTTAAAAATTTTCGGTTAATGCTAAATAAAGGGCAAAATTAGCTGTTAGAAGCCATCACCACTCTAATGACCCAGAACTGAGGACTTGACCAGGTGATTTCTAAACACCTATTGCTGTAGGGCTATTGATGACCCAGGACACCTATAAATGTGTACATATGATAGGGGAAAGCTATACTATACGTTTGAGAGACTATATATACTATACTGTGAAATATTTATTAAAGCCATCACTGGGGTGCCGGGGTGGCTCAGTGGGTTAAGTGTCTGACTTGCCAAGCTCAGATCATGATCTCAGGGATGTGAGATTGAGCCCTGTGAAATCTCAGGTTGGGCACTGTGATCATAGTGGAACCTGCTTGAGATTCTCTCTCTCCCTCTCCCCTACCCCTCCCCTGCTCATGATAGCTCTCTCCATCTCGAAAAATGAATAAAATCCTTAAAAAAAAAAAAAAAGCCCTTTGTAACTTCTTGCTGATTATAGACAAATCATATTCTCAATTTGGAATGTAACAAAATACTCCAGCAGTGAGCACTTCTAATATTTGTATATGTATATTTTTCTGTATTGGTGTATTTGTATTCTGCCCTTTGCATCACACATTATAGTTTAAGTGTTTCCCGTGTGATTAAAAATAGTTGAAAAGAGTTTTTCACTGGCTTCAAAGACAATCCGTGCTGGTGGAACTACACTCTCACTGTTGCCACAGTCCATTTCTGCGGTGTTATTGAGACCTCAGGACTCGTCTCCTGTTTTGAAGTGGCCTTAGTAGGTCGGAGAGCCAAGTGTGTCTTTGGACCAACAGATTTGAAGTTCATATGGGTTGTGAGAAGAAATCACATCGAATTTGTGTATTCATTTTTTCTATTCTAGCCGTAATCTAAGATGCTTAATCTGAAAAGGATTGGGATAATACATAAGGACTTTTTTTGGAGATTCTATTTTTGTGCCTACATGTGACCAAACCCAATAGTAGAGACAAAAACAGTCAAAACAATGAAACCTGAAGAGAAGACAGGACTGGATGAAAATTGATATTTATGGAGCACGTGCTATATGGACACACATACATTAGCTCATTAAGGTCTTAAAACCAACCTGCGAGATAAATAGTACTTCTTAGATCACGGAAGACCAGTTGGGCTCAGAGAGGATTTTTGTACTTGCCCAGGTGACTCTCCCTGGCAATTGGCAGGCCCAGCTTTTGAATCTAGGTCTGTCAAATTCAAAAATCCAGTTTCTTTCTCTGTTATACCACACTGCCTAAGTACAATTAAATTCTGGCTTCAGATAGT
This sequence comes from Mustela nigripes, assembly GCF_022355385.1. NCBI lineage: Eukaryota > Metazoa > Chordata > Mammalia > Carnivora > Mustelidae > Mustela > Mustela nigripes. Next base: position 41,090,788 of record NC_081569.1, on the reverse strand, counting down.
AACTGCCTGGCTCTCTGTCCCATATCCCTCAGTAAGTAAGAGAAATTCAGAATGATAACCATTGCTCTTGGGGATTGCCTGTTTCTGAGAACCACTCAGGGGCTGGGGTTCGGGGCTGGTTCATAGGGGATCCACGGTCCCTCAGTCCCTAACCTCTGCTCTCCTGCTTGAGCCAGAGCAACTCCTCTTTTCCCAGTTTTACAGATTGGATTTCTGAGTAGGAAGTTGACCCCCACTTTGCAGTCCTTCCCCCCCCACCCCCAGTGTAGCAAAATTTATACCCTGGTGTTTCATTGGAAAGCATTGGCTTTTTGCAGGAACTTGGTTCAGAGCCGATCTGTGCTTCCCCCAGTACCAAGTGGCTTGTTAGCCTGGTATATCTCCCAGAAGCATCCTTCCCAGATTTCCAGTGGAAATATTCATTCATTGAACAAATCATTGCATTGGTTGAGCCTCAATGAAAAAATAATTTTCTTTGTACTAATTGACTTTTATGTCTTCATTTATGAAGACCGTTCTCTTCCTAACCTCCTAAGACTTCTGACTCAGAATTGTCTTTGCTACGATCAATTAAAATAGTTCTGAAATAGCATGCGGTGCTGAGATTCTCCACTTGCCACTGTGTTTCTTACCATCTCTACAGTACATGCTCTCGTCCATTTATTCATCACGCCGTCACTGAGCGCCAGCACTGGACCAAGCACGAGGCCTCCCTGCATCCTCTGCAGTGTGCCTTCCCCAGCATTTGTAGAATGCCGGGGGGGTTTCTCTTAGTTTTTTGTGGGTTTTTTTGTTTTGCAGGGATTTCTCTCTCTCTCTCTCTCTCTCTCTATTTTTTACATTTATTTGAAATACAAAAAACAAGCTTATTTACTGACTATTAAACTCAAGAAGATACTATAGTGTGAAATGTGGTTCAGTATTAAAACAACAATGCTATGAATAAAATATGTAATGTAACATGAACTTGTAAATTAGAAAAAAGTTATCTTTCTCACCTCATAGTTACTTTACATAGTTACCTTAGGCTAAAGACCTAACAAGCTAATGTCTATAAACAGAGAACAACTTCTCCTTGCATGGTAATTGGAGGCAGGGTTCTTAGTTTGCCGTTATTTTTTGTGTGTTTGAACTAGGTCTTATTTCTTTTTGGATTAGTGATCCCTGTCAATAACCGTAGATCCTATGGTTTAAGTTTATATAGCACTTTCCCCCTTTTTAATTTTTTTTTTTTTAGGATATTATTTATTTACTTGTCAGAGAGAGAGAGAGAGAGAGAGAGAGAAACAGCCCGAGCGAGCACAGGCAGACAGAGTGGCGGGCAGAGGCAGAGGGAGAAGCAGGCTCCCTGCCAAGCTAGGAGCCCGATGTGGGACTTGATCCCAGGACACTGGGATCATGACCTGAGCCGAAGGCAGCTGCTTAACCAACTGAGTCACCCAGGCGTCCCAGTCTTTCCCCCTTTTTAAATAAGATTCTTCCCAACAGCCTTCTGATGTAGTTGCATATTAGTGTTCTTGTTTCATAAATTAAGCTGAGGGTCTGCCAGCTGGTGATAGAGAAGGCTTAGAACAACTAATTTTCTCAAAGTCTACTACAGGATCGTTAGATTTCCCCCAACCCATCCCCCACCCTCCAGAATCATGTAGGAATTGTGTTTTTTATCATTTGGATGTACCCATCTTCAGATCCTCAAAAAAATGAAAAATTCTTCGTGAACATTTTACATATTCCTGCTTTTCATGGACAGTAGAAAACAGCCTCACAAAATGAATTTGGTAATAGCCGGCCCCTGCTTATGGACAGCTGCCCAAACAGGAACAACATCCATAATGTACACCTTGTTGTCACTGCCCGTTCAGAATGCAGTGTGACTGATGTGAAAGTACGTTGCTATCCTCAGTCAATATGTTGCCCAAATGCATGAATGCAATACAGCGTGGTATTTTGGAACACGACGTTAGGTTTCCTGATTGGAAATGTTCTTGAACTAAAATATCCTCCGTGAAAAGCTTTTTTTGTGGTTATAAAAAAAGATCAGCATCTCGCAGGTTCCCCGATTTGCTAATTACTTAGAATTCAGATCAGGTATTTGTGGTGAAATTAGCATGCAATAGCTATCAGTTTTTGACAAGGGCTTCTGATGGAAGAAAGGGATGGCTGTAGGTGATAAAGGGATAAGGAAGTAGCAAGTAGATTTTCAGGGTTAAATTTGATCACCTTGGTTAGATGATGGCTTAGTGGTTTAATGTTCAGTGAGAGTGGCTGGATACACAGAAAAAGGCAAAGCCACCTCTTGGCGGAGATGTGTCTCAAGAGGTGGGGCCTTTCCTTCGAAAAGGCTGATAGCTGGAGCTCTCAGTGTGAGCCATGTTACCCCCTCTCATTCTGTGTAGGAGGACCTGTAAGAGCTGGTTATTTTCCAATTAACAAAGGGTAGGAGGTTCTTAATATATTTACACAGAGGCCCTGTTTGATCTATTTCTATCTATTTCTATCTATATACCTCTCTGCCCATCTATATATTTATCTCTTCCACTATGCTCGCAGTGTACCAAGGTCTACTTCTAAAAGGACTTAACGCTGAATTGGACAAGAACCCCTACTACATTTGGGTCCTGTGCTTCCCTTTGTATTCTCTGTCCTTGGCTAAAGATGTCAATAAAAATGTGAATGCAATATTAACAGTGTGCTTTCTTGCCTGTGGTGCTCCCCCCACCCCCGCTGCCCTCCAGCCCCACCACCATCCTTTAGATGCCATAGATGGTTTCAGAATGACTCACCCCTCAACAGGAATGGAGCTATTTTATTCTCCAGTCTTGAATCAAATATTGTTTCAGCTGACACAACAGCTCCCACAGCCATCCAGTTCATGAGCCGTTTCTTAGCCTCTTTGGGCCTCAGTTACCACATCTGTACACTGGGCAAAGCTGTAGTACCTGCCTTAAAGGATTGGCTGAGGAGTAAATAAGTGGATATCAGTAAAGCACCTAGCCCTGTTGACATCAAGTAGCTCAGAAAAATGTGCCTGGGAGCAGTATCTGCTACCCTCGAAAAGGAATGGAAGGTTGATGTCCCATTCTGCACCTTGTCCATCCCCACCACTTCTAGGACGTTGGGAACCCAGGACTGGCAAAAATGGCCTGGCTGATCTCCAGTAAAGATGACCCTGCCGGGGAGGAGACTGTCAGCCCTTCCTTTGAGCCAAGTCAGCTCAGCACGTATTTCCCTGCTGTCTGGAGGAGTGGAAAACTCCACGCTGTCACTGGAAGCACTCTGGAGATCACATCTGTCAGGATGGGATGGCTCATCCCACACTCTGTGGACAACGGCTTGGCATGAAAGCCTGACATGTGATCAACACCCCATAAGGGAGAGTAGTCATGGCAAACTCTTTTTTGGAAGGGGACTGGGTGAGTTTTCCTACGAGGCAATGTGCAGCTGGGTTAGGGCTTTGGCACAGCCGCTCATGAATTGAACTGTGGCTCTCCTGCTCTCCAGGGGTTGGGATTTGGCTCTAGGCAAGGAACATACACATGCCTCCGAGGCCTGACATTGTTGTTCTCTGCAGCTCCACGGATCATGGAATTTTACTGATGTGGGTGAGGCATGGGGTGACTGGCCCGGTGCTGCTTTCATTTTCATCTATTCTTCCATGCATGTCTGTCTATGTCCGCTTACTCAGCAGCCATTTAAGAATGGCATACCATGTGGTGGTCACTAGGCTAGGCTAGTCACTGTATGCACCAGGGGCAGAGAGCTACGTTAAATCAGTCACAGGGACTTTGTCGTTCATCTGTATATGCCCAGTGCCCTTCACAGTGCCTAGCACTAGGGTAAGAGCACCCTTACCTCTTGGCTTTTGGAGAAGGATGGGGTAAGTATTAAAATGAAGCTGGATGCAGGGTGCTAGGAGAACCAAATAAACGGTATTGTCTAGGATTAACTTTTACAATTTGGTTTCATAATCACATATCCCTTAGTTTCCTCAGATAACTTTAAAGGATGCTTTTCTTTTTGATAGGTCAAACAGAGCAGTTAACTTAATTCCCCAACATCACACAATTGGTCATTAACTGTCCATCAAGGAACTTCTCTGAATTCAAGTCCCTTTTTATCTTTGTGGCATTGCCTGTATCCTATCTGATGCCAAAAGGGATCTCCCCCAACCCTACCCACTGAGAGGTGATGAAAACCTAATGTTTCAGATGACATAATGTGTTCCCATCTGACTCAAGTACTTGGTTTTGGTCATTTCTTTATCACGCAAACATAATGAGCACCTACCATGTATCAGGTATTAACCTAAGTATTCTGTTTAAGATTTACTAGGTGTATCTTTTTTTTTTTTTTTTTTTTTTTCCCTGAAGCTTGAAAAAAGGATCAATTCTGCCTTGAAAATGTATTGACCATACTATTGGCTGGGTGACTTTGAGGGGACTTGAGGCCCCAACAGTCCCCAGGTTCCTTGGTATGAATGTCCTTAATATTCATTACAAAAGCTAGGTGGTGCTGGGCTCAATATGCACTGGCTGTGTTTTACATTCTGGAAAATCTTTTAAAAAGGAAAGCCTTGGTAGGGGCCAGTGCGATGTCCCAGAACGGTGATCTTGAACAAGCTTATTAACATCTTTTCATCTTTTTAACATCATATGTAAAGTGGAGGGGTCTAGAGGAGAAGTTGATTCCTCAGGGTCTTTACACTTTGAAGCACTGGCTGTATTTCATGGCCCTACTCTAAATGATGGCCTCTCAGAATGCCATCATTACCCAGATTTTCCTCCTTCCCCAAACGCCTCCACCTCCTGGGGGCTCAGGCTTCCTGTTTGCTTTTCACGCCCACAGATTCCTGCTGGGCTGTCTCTGGCGCCATCTCTCCCTGTCTCTGGGGAAGATAATAGAGAAGAGCTGAGAGGACTTCATGGAGCTGCCTCTTCCAGGAGCTATTTTATGACTCATGTACTGTAGGGGGTGCTGGCCTGTAGGGGGGAGAAGGGACACTTCCCCTTCATTTCTTTTGCTTTAAAGAAACACTCAAGGAACCTACTATCTCAAGCAGACTCTTCTTCCCCACACAGTATTGGATCATTGGCAAGAATTAAAAAACAAAACTCTAGAATTATCCTAAAAATGGTAACAGGAACAGATATTTAAATATGCTAATAACTCTCTTCTGACCCCCCCCCCCTACACACACACATTGTTTTATCCTCTTTCCCTTTGGTTGCTACTTTAAAAAAAAAAAAAAAAAAAAAAAAGTGACAGGAAACTGGCTTCTCACCCAGTGAAGAGTAGGAACAGCCCTTTGACTTTTGAGTAGCTTGTGAGTTTTTTTTTTTTTTTTTTAATCAAATGTTTAAGGGAATTTGTTCCAGAAGAGTCATGGGTGAGGAGGGTGAATAGTTGCAACTGGATTAACACCGTCTTTTGGGTTCTGGGCATCAGTAGCCTCTTTCTCCGTATAATTGGTTCCAGTTTCCAGAAAACAAAGCCCAGAAGGCATATTTGCCCATTTGTACCTTGGCTTGGTGGAAATGCTAGGGTCTCTCTTCACCTTAAGTACGAGAGGAATAAACAGCCACTTTTTGAGGTGTTGGAATCCTTGAAGCTGTGGCCCAGTGATTCACTACATTAGCTGTATCTAAACACATCATCAGCCTTTGTCAAGTTTCTGCTGTGGTTGGCTAATTAATGTTATTGGAGGAAACTAGGAATTCTTTCCCTCCACAGCTGAAGATGAGACAGAATTTGTCAGGCATCATAAACAAATGTATTTTGCTTAATCTTTCCCATTGGAATGATCTCAGTTGTCTTGTAGCCCAAGGACTACCTCCAAAGACCTCCCCAGGCCTGAGGCTACAACACCCTAAATTGTTAGCATCCATTTAAAGAAGCTAAACCAAGGGACTAATGTGGCTTTGCTCTTTAACATCTCTCTCTCTTTCTTTCTTTCTTCTTTTTTTTTTTTTTTTTAATTGCCTCTCAACATGGAAACACTTGATGCCTTCTCTATAGTTGAATTTGGCTGTGTTTGAGGTTCATATGCATGCCCAAAGAAATATTTCTTCCAATATTTTGAACGGGAGAAGTGATAGTATCTGCATTATTGATTTGCCCAAAGATCTCCTTGCCCAGGTGGGTGCCCACTTCGTAATGCCTAAAGCAGAACCATCATTTTTCACATTTCTCAGATTGTTCTCTACTTCTGAGCCAGCCAAAAGTCTCAACATGTATTGTGTGCCGTAATACGTGGCAGACACAATAAAATAATCAATGACCTTTCCACACTGCACACACCTGCACATAGGGGCATAGATACAGTGGGTGTCTTAGCTCGAATACCACCATTTTGTTTCACGTTTGAGGAAATCTAACAGAATGTAGGACTTGGAGAAGACCTTTATTATGTAATGACCTTCAATCCCTCTACTTTATATTGGAAGCCTTAATTATTTGAAAACTTTAGAAGGCATACTATTCCTAGCCACAAATGACTCATGACATGCCTGGAATGACCTGTCATCTACAGTCACAGAGAACCACTTCTTTCTGGTCCAGGTACTGTCTATGGACCCCTTGCCCAGAGGTTTGGTTAGTAACGGAGTACTGTGGTTTGCAGTTTCTTAGTATTTTTTTCACCTCACAAACCCCAGGGCGTGAGAAAGCTTATGAGTCTGACAGAGCAGCCTTCTCAGGGATGTCTGGTATATACCTATTGAAATGGCTTATCTGTGGATCGTTCCTATGTTGCCTTTTCCTTTAGTACCTCTTTCCATTCTATAAACAGGATATGTTAAGAGAAAGAGTGTCATTCACAGACCCCAAAGAATAAAGCCAAATGTTTGCAGAGAGTAAGGTCTTCAAAATTAGTTGTGGACTTTGGGGAGGTAGAAGGGTAAACTGGGTGAGAGAGGGCATAGGCTAAAGGCCTGTGCTGGGAAAGAAGGAGAAATGGAGAGTCTTGTTAGCAACTGTAGGATGTAAGCATTTGAAATCTGCCAGTCAAGCAGAACCAACCTGTTTCATGCCAATTAGCTATGTGAGCCCACTGCGGGCAAGACTTCCAAGTGGTTGGAAGCAGCTTGGTCCTACAAAGTCTGCTCACTGTTAGGAGACCAATAAATGCTAGCCAACCTGAGTGATACTGGCTGAGTTCCACTCCAGCCTGGGCCTCCATGTCATTGTATGTCCTTGTGTAACACTTTGCTCCTGAGGGTTCTGAGCAATTGAAGAGGGAGGCCATGCATGAAGAAACCTGCAATCCAGAATACACAAGGTCATTACTGACGTGTGTAGCCATAGAACAGACTCATGGAGTTTAGAGCCAGAAGAAAATTTAGAGTATGACATGCCCAAATCCCCTCATGAAAATCAATTAACAAAAATTATATAGCCAAACATTCACATCGGTGCCCTGTAATTAGTAACTGGAGTTTGAGGTACTCAACAAGGTAATAAAGCCTATTAACAGCCGTGAGATCCATGGAGTCTCTGGCACAGATAGCAGGTTAGCAGCTGCTCACTGGGTGAAGTGGTTAGAAGGAAGAAAATACTATCTGTTGGGCCCCATCCAACCAGGGCCAGTCACGCCCAGATTTCCTTTCCTGGTAAAAGCTAGTAAAATTTCTCTCATTCATCTGGGGATTGAAGGAGGATCAAAATATTGAGGGACAAATCACACCATCCCATTTAAGGAGTAATAGGGCAAACTTATTTTAACATTGATACTAACCAGAGTTGGGTTCATCATGTCATTCTCCCAGATTAAGGAGCAAACGCGGACATGGCATTGAGACCCTGCCCCCTTCAACCCCCTTAGGACGTCAGCCTGCCCTCCAGATTCCTTTTCTCCCAATTTCCACCCATGCTGCAGTTGGTCTTCAATCCTCTGCACTCAGGTACCTCCTTATCTGATGTGGTTCTCTATCAGGAAGGCTTTCCTCCAGAGTCTACTTAGTACACTCATAATTATCCTTCAAAAGCCAGTTCAGCTGGGACTTGTTTTATAAAATGTAAAGAACATTGATCAGTCCTTTGTCCGTAACTCTGTTAAAGCAGCCTGTTCTGTAGTGAAGTGCTTATTTATCTGCAAGAGCTTGCGTGTTATGGTCTTGTTTTTTTGTTTAGTTTTGTTTTTTGTATTTTTTGTATTTTTCCTTCCAGAGCCTGGTATGAAGTCATTCGCTAATAAATACCTTTGAGTATATGGATGGACAGATGCATAGGCAGATGTCTCAAAAAGCTGCTCTCCTGATCTTCTGTATAAATGTAAACTCTTTAAGGGCAGAGATGTTAGTCTGTTTTGTTCACTGCTGAATGCCCCAGCACCCTGATTAGTACTTAACACATAATGGATTTCAATAAATTCTTGAATGAAACACAAGTTTTTAAAGGTTTTAACTTATGAAGATACTGGACTTTCATTCACAAATACAATTGATTGAGAAGCAAGTGTCCTTTTAGACCCATAATGATACTTTACCTCATAGAAGGTTGGCATGGTTGTCTTCTTCAGAACTTGCCTCTTGCCATTTCCTTCTGGTCACTTCTCATCAGTGAGAGTTGGCAGCTCAGCTGTTTCTCCAGTTCAGGAATTAGGGAACTTTTAAGCAAATAAGAAAAATGTCCAATTAAAATGTGTTTATAGGGGTGCCTGGGTGGCTCAGTTGGTTAAGCATCTGCCCTTAGCTCAGGTCGTGATCTCAGTGTCCTGGGATTGAGCCCCACATCAGGCTCTCTGCTCAGCGGGGAGTCTGCTTCTCTGTCTGCCTGCCGCTCCCCCTGCTTGTGTTCTCCACCCCCCCCCCCCCAAATAAACGAATCTTTAAAAAAAGAAAAAAACCTAAAAAAATGTATTGCTAGCATTTACTTTTCTATTGTTGCCTTTCCTGGTTTATTATTCTCTACCAGGAAATTTTGGCAGGGAGCAAGGAGGTGCAGTTGTTTGTTTTTAGATTGCACATAGAGGAGAGAAACTATTGAGTTGCAGAGAGTGTTTGAAATAGTACTGGGATTTTTCCCAAGCTACTCTGACTGACAGCTTGATGGAGAAAAATGAACAGTTCTTTTTGCCAATTCCAAAGCAGACTGGGCCTTGTTTACGATGAATATGGCAAGTGGAAAGACAAACCTTGTGCTAACAGCGGACACAGAAATGGAGGGCAGTATCCCTGTTTTATTTATTGATTTTTGCCTTATACCTATCAGCACCCTGCTTATAGTAGTCTATTTAATGCTAGGTGGTGCATTTAAAGAAAATGTTGGATGAGTCGTGTCATCAAAAAAGGTGGTGGGAGTCAGATCTCTGAACCTCTGCATTTAACACTGAAAATGATGGTGCCTGGGGAAGGGAATACTCAGCCTCAGGGGTCACAGGCCTAGTAGCGGTATCAGGACCCATGTGTAGTATTTGTCTTGTAGGGTTTAACTTCTCGGATATTTGGATTGGTCCTCTTGAGATGTTAAAGTGAGATATTTCAGTATTTGTGAATCCAGGAGTAGGTTTCAGTGCTTATCATTTTTCTCCTGAGCCTCACTTGGTACCCAGATATAATGACTTGCTAATGATTGGGAGCATTGCCCATACAGGTCTTCCGGAAAGAAAGGGGAAGGCACTAAAGAACACAAGAGACATGTTCATTTACTTACTTGTTCCGCTTCATGATTGCATATGAAGTGTACAACACTGTACTTGGAGTCTAGTGGGAAAGGACTCTGTAAAGAAGTACAGAGTTCAGGGTGTAAGCCTGGCTCATTGCTTAACTGCTATCCGTCGTAACCAACTTGGAGTTTGGTATCTTCATATCAGTGTCAGACTTGGACAACATCATAGAATGCAGAAAGCGTTCACCTCATGTGCTGCCTATTGATATTAACTGCCTAAAGTGCTATGTTGAGAAGAAATGAAGCCACACTGGGCATAGAGTAGATGGATGCTATCTGTGATTGGCTTCTGATGTCTGTTATGGACAGTGGGTTGAAGGTTACAGTATGTGTGCAACTTAATTGCTATTCTGGGCCAGATGATCTGGGAAGTTGCACTGCCAGTATACTATTGCTTCCTAAGGTTAAGTCTTTGCCTTCTAAGAACTTAAAACTTCCGCGGATGGGTATAGTTCTGTTTCATTTAATTTAAAAATCACTGAATGGTGGGGCGCCTGGGTGGCTCAGTGGGTTAAAGCCTCTGCCTTCGGCTCAGGTCATGATCCCAGGGTCCTGGGATCGAGCCCCACGTCGGGCTCTCTGCTCCGTGGGGAGCCTGCTTCCTTCTCTCTCTCTGCCTGCCTCTCTGCCTACTTGTGATCTCTGTCTGTCAAATAAATAAGTAAAATCTTAAAAAAAAAAAAAAATCACTGAATGGCAATTGAAGTAATGATTTCAGATTGCCCTTGTAAGTGGAGAAATGGCAGTTTTTCTGCAAGCACCTCTTTCCTCCTAGGTCACTGGTATTAAACAGAACAAAACAAAGGTATAGTTCTCCTAGTCAATCTTATTTCCATGTATTTTGATGAAGAGTACTGAAACTGATCCCAATGCACCAGTAGAATTCTTCGTGAGTTACTATTTAGCCTAAATGAAAGTTTAGTCATCTATGCCTCATTTCAGTGAAAACCTTGAATCTTTAAATAAGTCACATGAAGTTTAAAAATATAAGCAAGAGCCTTTTTGTATATTTTGGTCTAGGAGACAGATTTAACTCTAATTTGAAATTGTGTTTCATTAGGGATGTTTTCTTTTGACTGTGGGTTTAAATTAAGGTTGTTATACATAATGGAGTTAGCCTAGGGAGGGCTGGAAAAGGTCGTTAAATATGGACCAAATTTATGAGATGATCTGTTTGTATGCACATATACAATCAAATGATGGCTCAAAAATAATTATTTTTAAATCGTGCCTTGTATTTTAAAGATGGCAATTGATACAGAGCGTTAGAAGCCTATTCGGGATCAACTAAATGAGGCCAGGAAGTGCTTCACAAGTGACTTTCTAAAGTGTTTTACTTCTAATAAATATGATAGAATGCCCCTTGTCACGTGTGCTTTTTGCGACCTCAAAGTACACTCTTAAGGCCTATGATACCCGTAAAACCATAAAAGCCTAAAAGTTAATTGAGGAGGATTCAGTCCTGTTTCTCCACATGCGAAGGGTTTTAACCATGTGTGATATTCCTAAACTCTTTAAAGACTAACCAAAACCATGTACACTTGGAATTGCAAAGGTTCTATGTGGTTTTTACCTCTTTTTTTTTTTAAGATCTTATTTATTTATTTTTTTTAAGATTTTATTTATTTGACAGAGAGAGAGAAATCACAAGTAGGCAGAGAGGCAGGCAGAGAGAGAGAGAGAGAGAGAGGAACAGGCTCCCCGTGGAGCAGAGAGCCCGATGTGGGGCTCGATCCCAGGACCCTGGGATCACGACCTGAGCCGAAGGCAGAGGCTTTAACCCACTGAGCCACCAGGTGCCCCTGGTTTTTGCCTCTTGTTTTATTGGAAGTGTGAGGCCTATTTTGTCTACGAATCCCTGGCTAGTTATGGCAGAGCTAGATATCCCATCAGGAACACTTGACTCCTAGTCAAATGCCTGTTCTTTCTTTGAATAATTAAGAAAATACAGTATAAAACAGGGTGAAGTCACATGGATTTCACAGAAAAAATGGGAGTTCCTAAATAGTGATTTGGCTTTCCACACCAATGCTTTTTTAAAGCTGCTGTGAAGTTTTCTTCTCTGGGATGTTGGTATGTTGCATCACTTTTGACCCCAAGGAAAAGATAGTTTTCTCCTCCTCATGCTTTTCCTTTTGTTGTGGCTACCTGGAAGCTCCTGGCTAAGGTTCGTGTTGAGTCTCCACAGTTTTGCTGTAAGCTTCTTCAAATCCTCTCTGGAGAGAAGTAGGAGAAGAAATTAAGAAACAAAAAAGTATTATTTTAGAGAGAATGATATCTTCCTAGCAGCTGGAATAACTTCTTCAGTAGTGATGGTGAAATTATTTTGATGAACTTTTGTCTGAGGAGCTCACTAGACGAGAGGAGACCTTTGGACACCTCAGGGTTTAAACCAAAGATAATACCTATGTTTAGGTGAAGTGGGACAAGAAGGACCATAGATAATTAAGCTGAGCACAGATGTGGGAGGAGGTGGTCTAATGGGGACCCTTCCCTCTGGTCCCACAGATCCCCCATAACATGAATGATTGAGACAGGATGGAACTGGTTGAATTTCTTATGGAAGCTGGTGGTGGGGCTGTCTTCTCTGTAGGTGATGGCACATGAACAGAGTTAGCTGACGAGGTGAAGTCCCTCACACCGGAGTTACATTTGCTTAGCAAACCATACCTCAGCATTTGGAAACTCCAGATGGAGCTTCTGTTCATTTGTTGGAAGCATCATCAAGGGGAACAGAGCAAGTTGCCTAATGTGATGCCCCAACAGAGCAAGCAAGGGAGTGTCCATCTAACAAGCTAAGCGGATAGGAATCTGCAAAGGGTGTAGCCACAGACTGAGCCAAAGCCCCACTCCACATCACAAGGCTTGTAAACAGTGTTTATGAGCACGCTTCGTCTTAAAGATTTATTCATTTGAGAGAAAAAGAGTGGGTGCAATTGTGGGGGAGGGGCAGTAGGAGAGAACCCAGAGCAGATTCCCCACTGAATGGGAAGCCTCACCTGGGGCTCCATCCCATGACCCCAAGATCCTGACCTGAGCAGAAACCAAGAGTCAGACGCTCAATTGACTGAGACACCCAGGTGTTCTTGTGAGTTTTCTTGGTTTAATCAGCTTTCAAAAAGGGTCACTTGGGTAGACTTTTGCCCTTACAAAAGATTATCCAGGCCTCCTTCCCTCTTGGACTTAACAGACTATGTGATACCAATATAATCCGATTTTAAGTTAACTTCTGAGTAGATTTATAAGGACCTTTTAATGATACTGAACACTAAGTTCTGGACATTGTCTATTGCACTTACTGACCTGAATGAATTGGCCATGAAATTGCAAGAAGACTGTAAAGATCTTTAGGCCGTGCCTCCCAACCCTGTTTCTGTTGTTCTCCACTTATTTTTAGGAGAGAAGAGGTGGTTTGAATTAATTTCTTAGGTCTTTTAAGAATACTTCATAGGAGAGGATCCACTATATTTCATGCCTTGCGCATGTTTACAGAGGCTAAGGACAGGCTCTCTGATAGAGAGCAGGGTGGTTTGGTGACTAGGTAACAGAACACCCTTGTTTACCTTAGTAACGTTGAACAGACTGTGTAGTATCTGGGAAAGTGAAGCTAGGAGGCAAGAGCCTAGCACTGGTTTCCGAACACCTGTGTTTGGATGTACCTGAGGCACCTGAAACCCAACATAGGCAGAGAAGAGCTTGTAACCATCTCCCCCACTCCTCCACCCCAGGCTTCCTCCTCCCCCTACACTCTCAGTTCTTCTGTTTACCTCCAACCCTTATAGACCAGGGTCCTCTTCTCCCTGGCTCTCCTGGCCTGATTGCTCCAAACCTCCAACCTCCCCTCTCTCTTAGGTCACTTTGCTTTGGCCCTACTGCCATATCCTTGGCCCACATCTATTGATGTGACCTCCTTGCTCCTCTTTCTGTTCCTTGCACATCCTCGTGTTGCCAGAGTAGTGTTGGCTCCAGGAAGCAGATCACACTCTGTCGCTTTGTTTGAAATCCCTTGGTGGCTTTCCTTAACCTTCCTGGAAAAGTGCATATTTGTTGAGGTGATTTTGAATGAACTGCCCTTGTTTCTGCCCTGTCCTGTTTCTCACCAGGTCCTCCACATGATCCCCAGGCTGTAAGCAGGATGAACCAAAATGAAGCAGGCAGGTAATAAACCTGAAGATTGGACACACACACACACACACACACACACACACACACACACTTGTTACAGACTGGTAATTCCTATTTGAGAACTAAGATCATAGGTGCCTCCCTCACTTGGGCTTAGAAATAGGAAAGGAAGGTCACCTGGTAGAGAAAGCCTCCCTGTTTACTTACTCTTATTACCTACCGAACAGACCAGGAAGACCCATTTTTTTCCAAATAATTTCATCTTTTTTCCTTTGGTCTCCAACCTATTCTGTCTTCTAGGAGGGCTGGAGCCAGAATTTCCTGAGCCAGAATCAGCTAGCATCTAGCAAGGGATAGAAACTTCCATGCTCTGTCTCTAGTGTCTTTTTGCACTTGTCAGATGTGACCTTTCTCTTTCTTCCTGGAAGGCAGGGGAGGGTGACTGTGACTTGCTGTACCTGAGTGACGTGGTGTCCACAAGGAGCTGGAAGAGCCAAACCCCATAAGGGCCAGTGTCCCAGCTGCCCAACTTGTGGGCTCCTTCAGTGCCCCACACCCCCTCAGTTTCCCTCAGGTGGTGAAAATGTCTGTGGTGCAGGTGCTGGCTTTGTGGTTGACTCCTGTGAAAGTTCTGGGAAATAAAATAAGACAGCCTGAAAATGGCCAGAATGCAGGAGGCGTCTGCCAAAATTGTACCTATTGTGATGGTTGGCCTGGTTGAGGCTCTCGGTGCTCGGGGTGGGGGGCAGAGGAAATGGAATCCATTTAGTTCCCCCGTGACTGCCCCCTGCCATGAATAGCCTGAAGAGGGTTTTCTTGTGAAAATGTCTGCTTCAACCTTCTGTTTCGAGCCCGTGTTTTATTGTGTCCCCCCTCTTCTGCTGCTGCTATTTTCCTGCCTCTACCCTGACAAAGCACCAGGTTTATTCTCGCTCTGTGTGTTGGCCCGCCTGGGTGTCTAAGCAATGTATCAGCCTCAGCTAATACATTAGAATTTGAATAAATGTATAACAGCAGGTAGCAAGTGACTGGTGACAGGGTGACATATTGACTTAATATCTTGTGTAATGTGATATGAAGGATGTGCCTTTTGGTGTGTATTTTCATTTTAATTATTTTTTGTTGCTTTTCTTAGGCAGACACTTGTAGGCAGTTTTGAGTAATTGTCTGAAATCATTAACATGTTTATTAAATAAGGAAGCAGAGTGCATTATCTAGCGAATCAATTATGTAAATGCACAAAAAGCATAAGAAATTAGTCTTTAACTGTTGCTGAACTGCATCCGTTTTCTAAATTATGGATGAAAGTTACTATGTGCGTATGCCCCCACTGGTAGGGGGTAGGGAGAGAGATTTAGATGCATTCCCCTTTCTCCGAGTTTTAAAGCAGCAACAATTGTTTTTTTTTTTTGTTTGTCTTTGTTTTGTTTTGTTTTATGTTTTTTCCAAGAGGGGGCATTTCTGAGGTATAACAACTAGTAGGGATTTATGTAGATCCTTGGTGTAGATGACAACAGATGGTCGGCAGTGAGAAACAGAGCAGTCTCCATCGAAGGGTCTGGGCGAAATGATAAAAACAGTGTTAGTGAAGCAGAAGCAATAGCGTCTCTCCTCTGGATAACAACAAAACTATCTAGGTTCAGCATTTTCGATATTTTTTTTTTTTTAAGCCAAAGCATTGTTCTTTCTGATAGCTTAGAAATAAAATCTTTAAAAATTTTTTGCCCTTGACTCGAGTCAAATGTTTGGTAGCATTGGTGTTTTTCATTTGGGAAGCAGTTGCCCCAGATAATCAGAAATACACTCAGCTCAAAGTACCAAATAAATTATGTCAGCATTTAAAATTATCACCCTTTATTCTTTTATTGTGTGGTGGTTTTCCTTTTCTTTCTTTCTTTCTTCCTTCCTTACTTTTTTCTTTTTTGCTTCATTCCTTTCTTTTTTTTTTCTGGTCTCAAAATTTTGTGGGTCTTTCTCTTCATGGGGTCAAACAGTTGACCCAAACATACATCGGTTTCCATTTTTTGGCCTTGCGTTTAATGACTAAAACAATAGTACTGAACTCCTGCCTCTGCTCTTGGCTGAACAAATTTCCTCTAATCCTCCTGATGGCCATCCAAAAAGGAAGACTGGAGACGAGATCCCACCTGCTTTGAATTCTTCGGTAAAGGTTTAAGCTCAGACTGAAGCCTGCTCAAAAGAAAATAGTAGGTAGAGGAAGGCTAGAGTTCTAGTATGTGAAATTTTTAGCTTTCTGAGCCAGGGAGAGACAGTTGCCTGTTATTATTACTCTGTTGTCTTTAAAATGGACATCAGGGCTCCTGGCTGGCTCAGTTCCTTAGAGCATGGCTCTCCATCTTGGGGATGTGAATTTGAGCCCCATGTTGGGTGTAGAGATTCTTTAAAAATAAAATCTTAATAGTACTTAATCATATCAACCACTTAGGTTGCCAGTCTTTATTGACAGAATATTTTGGAAGCCAAAAGAAAAATAGGGTAGGAGGCAGAAGGATTTGTAGAAAGAGGTAAACATCTAGAGAACGGACTGGACATGGCTACTTTTAGTGGAATTACATCGAACTGTTCATTTAACCTCTGTGAGCTCTGTTTGCATATTGGCAGTCCTGGGAATGATAAGACAGGACTCCTAGGGTTGTTGGGATGAAATTGGAATCTTTATTAGCGTACATATGAGCACCCATTATAATTCTTAGAACAGCATTTCAGGAGCTCAGTTTCCTTTCCAAAAGTGTTAATAACTGCTAAGATTTGAGTTAAATCGGTGTAGTTGCAGTTTCCTGTGCAGAAGACAAATACATCTAGAGACTTGATACAGATTGCTTGCATGTAGGGGTATGTTTATGATACTATAAGAGAATCCAGGAGATGGTCTAGCTATAGTAGGAAGCAAACAAAGTTCTTCTAGATACAGAAAACATCTTAATGTATAAGCCATAAACATAACTTTATAGATAGATATTTTGATTTCATGTTCAGATTTTCTTTTGGACAAATATCATGAAAAAAAATATACAGGGTAAAAAAAAATGCAGTTTAAAAGAATATGCAGTGGGAACATGTGACCTATCCTTTCACCTCCAGACTGACTCCAAAGAAATAACCAGTGTTAATAGGCTTTGTGTTTATTTTGGATATACATAGGAATTATTCCTATAGATTCAGAATGTAAGGATGCGGGATCAAAGGGTGTATGCACTTTCAGTATAGAAATAGAAGCCAAATTGTCTTCCAAAGAGGCCTTAAGGATTGGAATAATGTAAGAGTATCAGTGTAAGCGTATCAATATTAACAACTCTGCATTGGCAATCATTTTTCTCTAACAGGACAAATGGTACCTACTGTTGTTTTTAATTTGGATGTTGTTAATTGTGAATGAAGTTGAACATCTTTTTTGTGTGTTCATTACCCATTTGCTTTTCTCCTTCTATGAACCTGGTCTTACTAACTGCCATGGGTACTGAGCTATGCTACCCAGATTACCCTTCAAGAAGCTCCCATTCCCTCCTCTGCTGCATGGGCTGCAGTGGAAGGAGCTCCATGGCCAGCCACCCTTTGGAGATCTTGAGCCAGCTGGCCTCAGGTCTTGCTCCCTTCCAGGGAATATCCTTGTCTGCTCTTAGACCATATGGGAGTCTAAGGCCTCAGCCTCTTGCTACCATTGTGTCAGTCCCTATCCCAGCCCCCAGTCCTGAACTCTCTGCTGCGATTTCATTGCTGTGTCTACCTTCCTTTGTGCAGTCCTGGCTCTCTCCCCAGTGAGGCTTGATCCCCCCAGTGCTCCTGCCCCCTCTTCTGCATCTCTAACTCTGCTTTCTGGAAAGCCAGTACCCATTTTGACACAGCATTCTTGGTCCTTTTCTAATTGATTGGAAGGCATTCCTTTGGGAGAAATTCACCTTTTGTCTCATTTAGGAGCTGCAAATACTTTGCCTCCTTGTCATTTGTTTTTCACTTTGATGTTGGTTTTCCTTGTCTTTCAGATGTTTCAAACGCTCAAGCAAATGTATCAGTTCTCCTTACTTTTATTTTATATTTTAATTTATGGCATTTGGTTTTTGTCCCTTGCCTAGCAGGGCCTTCCTTATGGGAAGATTTTTTTTTTTTTTTTTACCTTCCCTTTTTTTTTTTTGTTCTAACAACTTTATTTTTTACATTCAAATTTTTGAGCCATCTGGGATTTATTTTGATGTAGGACATGAGAAGAGAACCAGCATTATTTCCCCTCCTTGTAACTGGCCAATTGTACCAACATGTTTATAGGATAATCCATTATTCTCACACATCTGAAGTGCCAACTTCATTATATAATAAATTTCTATGTGTATAATGTCTATTTCTGAAATAAATTTGCCCATTTTTCTCACAATTCTTTTGCTAGTAACAAACTGTTTTAATTACCTTAGCTTTATAGTATATTTTAATATCCAGTAGGGCTAATAACCCCATATTTCCTGACCATTCCCACAGGTTAATTTTCCATGCACATTTTGTTTATTTTTTTCTATGCACACTTTAGAATTAACTTTCCCACTTTCAAAAATACTCTTGTTGGGGGACGCCTGAGTGGCTCAGGGTCCTGGGATTGAGCCCAGCATCAGTATCGGGCTCTCTGCTTGGCAGGGAGCCTGCTTCCCCCTCTCTCTCTCTGCCTGTCTCACTGCCTGCTGTGATCTCTGTCTGTCAAATAAATAAAATCTTTAAAAAAAAAATACCCTTGTTGGCATTTTTACTGGGATCACATTAACAGAGTAAGGAATGGGTGGGGATACCATATTTACAAGTAGTTTCATCTATGAACAAAGTGTGTCTTTCCATTAATTTCCCACTTTTTATGTCTCACTGTGAGACCTTAAGGTTTTTTCTCAATTCTAAATGCTTTAAATTTTTTCTTGAAAACGAATGTCCTTTTGCTCTTGCAAATTGTATCTTCTCTATATTTAATGGCTTTGGTTCGTGTAAGAGAAGTGATTGCTGTTCAGTAGTTTTGTAATCCTCTACTTTTCTCAGTGTTTTCATTAATTTACAGTTGATTATTTTTGGTTTCTTAGGTTGATACGGGTATCCTCTGCAGCAATAATAATTTTGCCTCTTTTTAATTTTTTTATTCATGACTGTAGGACTCTGGTTGGGCTGCCAGACTGGGGAGGGGGAGTGCTAAGTAACAGAAATTTATTTCTCACAGTTTTGGAGGCTGGAAGTCCATGGTGAGGTGGGGGAGGCAAGCGAAAGTATGAACTCTGCGAAATCCCTTCTGCTAAGGACTAATCCTGTAAGGGCAGGGCCTCACCCTTATGACCTCTTTTAACTGTAATTACTTCCTTCAAATGGAGCCAAACTGGAAGGGTTAGGGCTTCAACATAGGAATTTGGGGGGTGGCAGGGCACAAACATTAGGTCCATAACAGTAACTTTCTCCTAATTGCATTGGCTGGTGCTAATTGGAAAATGTGAAAGTGTAAAAAGTGTGAAATTATAGCAGTGACCATTTTTGTCCAGTTGACAACGTTGCTTATGTGGTACTCTTAAGCCTGATTCTGGCTTTTGAGCTAAGATACATTTATATCAATATTTTTGCCATAGTTGGAAGTATTCATGGGCTCCTATTTTAACACATTAAATCATAATAGACTTTGATTTTATCAGTTGCTTTTTTTAATCAGCAACTGATTTTATCAGTTTGCTTTTTCTGTTAAGGTGATCATAAGGTCGGGTGCCTGGGTAGCTCAGTGGGTTAAAACCTCTGCCTTCGGCTCAGGTCATGATCCCAAAATCCTGGGATCAAGTCCCACATTTGGCTCTCTGCTCAGCAGGGAGCCTGCCTCCCTCTCTCTCTCTGCCTGCCTCTCTGCCTACTTGTGATCTGTCTCTCTGTCAAATAAATAAATAAAATCTTAAAAAAAAATGATCACAAGGTCTTTCTTATTTAGCTTCTTAATACTATGAATCACAGAAGTAGAATTTCTGTTCACAAATGATTGTGGTATCCCTGAAATTTGTTCTGTTTGTTTGTTGTATGTTATGCTTTTATCGTGCTGGTGGATTGTTTGCTAATGATGGAGTTAATAATTTTACATCATTGTTTATAAGTTAGATAGATCTGAATTTTCTTTCTTGGGTTATTTTTGTCAGGTTTGAAGAGCAGTGCTAAAGCTGTTCCAAAAAAAATAACTTGGAAGTTTTATTTCCTGAATACATATTTAGGTATTTCAGTGTGAATCAGTATGAAATGGCTCATTGTCAGTGTCTTTCTCAGTGTTTCCCTAAACATGTTTTTGGAGGAAAATAGTTGATAGATTACAATAATTGTCAGCCTTGGGCCTGTCCTCTTGGAGCTGAAAAAGGAAAATGGAGAGGCTAACAGATATATTGCTGAGGAACGGAGAGTTGTGTCTGCAGGTACTATGAGAAGGTGGGGAGCTGGAACATTGGGAATCTATAGAAAAAATCTTAGAGATACTTAGGGTAAAAACAACAACAAAAAACCTTTAATAAATTGTTCTGTATTATATGTAGTCTGAGGTGATGAATCTTGATGTATTCACACAGTTATCCTATAACACAACATAAGAAGGCTAAATGCTGTCACAGTTCCTTTTGCTTTTCTCTTTGAATCTTATCTGGAAGTGTTTCTTATGTCTTAGCTTCCCGTGCCTCCGCCTTCCCCACAGAGCCCAAGATCCACCTGTTGGCACTCAACTGTCTGCACACCAGGACTCTGTCATTTCTCCTTCCCACAAAACCCTTGGTGTGGCAGCAACTTGCTAAGAAACTGTTAGGCCAGTCCAAGCTCAAGTGGAAATTGGTGATGATGGTTTGTTTCTCTGCCTCCAGAAGGTGACCTGTTTGTATTTTTCAGGGTAACCTGACAATACTTAAACCAAAGGAGTGGGTGGTGACCTCCTCAGTAAGCTTGCACAGCCTTTGTGTGTGTCTGATGGAGCCACACTTCTAGCTTTTGCTGTTACAAGCAGGGTTGATGTTATACTAAATAAATCAAGTCATGATACTATCTGATTCAGCTTTAGCAGTCCTAATCTTTAAAGGTGTTACCTCCTTTTGTAAAGTCTTTTTCAAGTATCTCTTGTAGTAGATTTCTTCTTCCTCTCTCCCTCCTCTTCCTCCCCTTCTTTCCCTCTCCCCCTCCTCCCCTTCCTCCTCCTCTCTCTCTCCCTCCTCCTTCTTCAGATTTATTTATGTGTTTTGGAGAGAGAGAGAGAGAGAGAGAGAGAGAGTGCACGTGCACGCGCGAGTGGGCAGAGGGGAGAGGCAGAGAATCTCAAGCAGACTCTGCACTGAGTGTGGAGCCTGATGTGGGGTGGGATCCCACTTCCCTGAGATCATGACCTGAGCTGAACCTAAGAGTTGGATGCTTAACCACCTGAGCCACCCAGGCATCTCACCTCCAGTAGATTCCTAAAATTTGAAAAGGATTTTTTGTTTTGTTTTTGGTTTCTCTTTTCCTCTTTCTCAACCTGGACAATGGGACAGTGTGATTAAATTGAATCATTTTGCTGCCTTTTTTTTTTTTTTTTTTTTTTACTTTTTGTGTTCTTCCCTCTCTGGGTCTTTGCTAGTCCTGAGCAATTGTGTTAGACTTTTTAACAGGGTAGAAGATTATGTAGTAACATGTGCATTGCCTTAAAACTGTCCCAGTCACAAATTGTTGTGATAAATTAATTCTAAATTCTACATTCTACATTCCAAATTCCAAAATTAGTTGATCTTAAAAATTTACTTCTCATGACCTAGGCTGAAGAACATGGTGCCTAAGACAAATCTGTGAACATTGCTTCCACCCTGGAAGTCAATATGCACCCCTTTCTAAAATATATATAAGTCTCTGAAATATGAATATAGCCTTTTGAAATGTGGACAGAAGTCCTTGATCAGTTTTTGGCTTTAAAAATAAAGAGGGTTTTTTGGGTCCAATTTACACTTTGCCGTTGTGATACTAACAGATAAGAGTACTGCAAATAGAATGAAGTCAGTAGGATATAGGGTTCTGAAAGGAGGTTTCTTGTGTGAAAAACAGCTTTTCTTGACAAGCTGCTTGTCAAGGTTTTCAGCAGCCTCTCTTCTCATTTATTTATTTGGTTTGAGGGAGTTAGGAAGGTGTTTGGTGTATTTTGTGCTGGCAGCTCACGTGTCAAAAACACAAGACTAAAAATATTCTCCAAATATGAATATACAGTAGTTTCTTCTTCTTCCTTTCTCCCTCCCCCCAGAGTACTAGCACTACGATCCAGACAGACGGGCTGACCCCTGGGAAAACTGCCCTGAGATGAACTGAACCCCTGTGCTTCCCACCACGCTGGGGATTCCTTGTAGATTTCAGATTTCCCTTGGGATGCCCTGCCTCCCTGACTCCTTCCCAGCATTCTCTTATCTCTACTGTCCACCACTGGAACCTCTCTTTCCTGGTTCCATTGTTTTGTAGTGTCAAGAATTTGGGCAAAAGTTGTTTTGCATCTGGCAGTGCTAAACTGGAAGTGTTTAGGTGCTCTTGGTTGATGGGAACCAGGGGAAAGACATACAGAGAATGTGTGGAAGTGGAGAAAGAACATTCCAGTTGGCTGTCACTTAAAGCTTAATGGGCTTTGGTAATTGGTTGTCCTTACTGGTCCGATGGCTTTTTTTTTAAAAAGATTTCTTATTTATTTGAGACAGTGCAGAATCTGGGGGAGGGGCAGAAAGAGACAGAATCTCAAGCAAACACCCCGTTGAGTGTAGATGCCCCCCCCTCACCCCATGTGGGGCTCCATCTCTTGACCCTGAGACCATGAACTGAGCTGAAATGAAGAGTTGGACACTTAACCAACTGAGCCACCCAGGTACATCTAGCATTTTGGTTTCTTAACCTTGAGGCATTTACAGACCTAGATTTTGGTTTAATAGACTCACTACTGCATTAAAGCAATGTCAGTGTAATGGCCTCTTTGTTTATTGAGCTTAACATTTTCAAGGCATTGCCTGGGAGTTCTAACAGAACCACTAGAGAGTGAAGGGGAGGTCACATCCAGGTAGAATATCTTAGAATCTGTGTCAGAGATGACACTTAAACAGGATCTTTTTGACAGAAGGTTATGAGGCAGACACACCTTCTTGTGCTGGTAAGTTAAGATACCTACCGGGCAACACAATTCTTAATTTATTTGAAAATCACCTATACCCAGAGGCCTTAAAGGAATCATGGTATTGCTGAAAAGTGTAGGCACTGTGTTTGGCCTTTTGCTTAAACCTAAAGCAAGGGAAGTCAGAATTGACTTTGTTTCCTCTCTCTCTGCATTTTTGGGAAATGAGCAGACATGGGCAAAATGAGACAATTGACACGTCAAGGAGAAATTTTCTCTCTCAAAAAATAAGTTCAACATTGTACATTCAGTGTACTGTGAATGTATATGCATACCGGTGGTTTCATTTATAGCAATACAACTGAAAATGTGCAAATGAAATCTGGGAAGTGCCAAATGGTGTCCTCCAGCATCTAGAAGAACTTTCCTGGTGTGAGAGAGAAACTTCTATCAGGTAACAATTCCATTTGGTCCAATTTATTTAAACTGCAGACTTAGTCTTATTTTCTGAAGTGCTCAGCTTCCCCCAACAAGAAAGCCTGAAAGCCACAGGGTTACCGTCCAGATGGAAGCTTAGGTGGCTTCTTGATTGACATGATGACATTTTCTCACCTGAACATCCTGAACATCAAAAAGCTTTCTATTAATTTATCCACAAGTCAACATGTTAAGATCCTTCTCTTCCTTTTGTCTCAGTCTGACTTGTGTTGAACAGAGTGTTCATTTGTTGGTATGTTTTTGTTGAAGAAAGCAAACCAGACCGTGGGTCTTTGCAGGCAAAATGTTCTTCTAATCTAATTCTTATCTATTCCGTTAGACAAGTGTTTCCAAACTGATCTCTGTGGAACACTGGTGATTGGTGAGGCTCTTGTAGTTCTTCTGTGGAAAATATTGCCTTGGTCAATTTAGTTTGGCAAAACACTACCTGCTTTATCTGCTCTTGGTTGCTTTCCAGTGAACATTAGTGTATTAAAGGCCGAGAAGTTTGTAGTTAGAACCAAATTTTAACTTGTGTGCCAGAACTTTTTCTGCTTAGAATCCATCCCACTCCCTGAAGTATCTCTTAACATCCAAGGGACACGGGTATTCCACAGAACAGTCTAGACGGTGCAGAACCAGACCCTCCCCCGCATCTTGCAGGAGTTTCTCTTTCTGTGGCTCACACAGTTTTTGCTGATGATAGTAGTTTGATCTTGAGTCATGAAGGGACTTGGATTTCTTGAGATAGAAAAACTCACATATTTGCAAAGAATTTCCAAAGATCTGTGCTTAAAACAGGCAGCTGTTGCAATTTGAGCATTTTCAGAGTGGTCTTTGCCCCAGGGGAGTAATGACAGCCAACCTGAAGCAGTAAGTTTTCATATTGTGTAAAGTCTGCTTTCTGAATATTTTTATTCATACATCATTCAGCATACACAGAACCATCTAGCTCCATCCCACGTCGACGTGAGTCACTTTTTTTAAGTACTTCTTTTTTAAAAAGTGTCTCATGCACATAGATAATTAGAGAGAGAAAAAAAAACGAGTAAAAATAAATCATGTTGTTTAATTTTAAAAACTCAAATGGAGCTTAAGAACCGAATACATATGTTTCTCACTTTCTTGGATTACCAAGAAAGATTACCTTTGTTCTGGTCCTATTCCAAGCTTGGGAGTTAGCATTTTTTTTTTTTTTTTTTTACCATGAAAATGAATGATAGGAAAACAGCATGTCAAAATAGAGGCAATACTTTATTAAATTTTCTCAAATGACTCATTATAAATAAAGCATGTAAAAGTCTGTTAAAACCATATGCTTCAGGTTAACAGCCCCTTGTATTTCTCTTTCCAGGATAATTATGTTGTCCGGATGGACAATAACTTTATAATTTATATGTTCCTCTTTCAAGATTGTTGCCCGGGAAATGGAATGTTAAAGTTATTCATTATTGTGGAGTCAGTTTACTGATTGCGTGATATTTATGTCAGAATTGTAATCTGTTATTACCTATTATTTCATCATTAAATTTAATGCACAAAATGTGTAGTTTTATAGCTGTCCATTACTGTGTTAATTTAACATAATGCAAATTGATCAGCAAGAGTGGCACTCCTCTGTGCACATGTTTTATATGGTATAATGCTAAATGTAGTTGAGCGCTGTTCTGAGTGCTGAGAGAAGAGGTGGGTGCGTTTTGTGGTTTGGGAGAATGTCTGATTTGGGAAGACCCCGCCCACCAACAGAAGCACTGTGATTCACAGCTACATGCCAATGCCTCTTTAACCGTGAGCTCAATCAAGTTTTGGGCACACAGTGCCTAGAAAGGAGACGCATTACAAATGAGGACAAGTGTGTGTGATGAGTGAATTTGTCAGAAAAGAGCTTAAGGTCTAGTTAAGGAAGTTTAACATTCAAAAACCCAAAAGACACTTGAACCTCAAACCTCCAAGTACAGGCTGCCTTTCACTCTTGAGAGAAAACATCTTTAGAAGTTAGACCAGTAACTGCTATAGTCATTATTTTGTGTTGTATGTGCTGCACACTAAGTGAATGATGAAGAGCCAGCAGGGAAATAAAACGAGTCAGGAGTCCATAGGATTCAGAAGTTTTAGAGTAGATCTAGATTGTGCTGGAATCTTACTTCTCATTTATGTTGGGGAATGTTGGCCATGTTTATTTGGATCTAGAGAAGTAACTTCTCCTTCATTGACTCTGATAGCATTGGTCTCCAGTCATTGGATGTTGGATTGTACATGGCAAATCCTAATTAATATCCTATGCACAGCTGAGACCATCTTGATGTAAGGTTGATAAATACCACATTTTATTTTAAGAGTATAAACTTGAAGATGAGTCGATGTCCTGAATGCAAAAGCACTGTGAACAAAGTTGCAAGTGCTTTCTAGGGGCATTGGGTTATAATTGCCATGATTGTGATCACCATTTCAGTGTGCGTGTTGGCCTGGTTGGTCATTCCTAGTGTCTCTGAACTGTGTTAATTGAAATTCTTTAATCTGGAGAACTGCCCTGTTCTGTGCCATGTTTTACTGGCACAGAACAGGGCAGTTTTATTGAACTATAATTAACATATAGCATTGTCTAAGTTTAAGGCATACAATGTAATGATTCACATATATTGTGAAAGAACTTACACAGTAAGGTTAGTTAAGATCCATCATCTCCTGTACATACAAAAAAGTAAAAATTTGTTTTCCTTGTGATGAGAATGCTCTGGATTAATTTACTCAGCAACATTCAAATACGCCACACAGCAATGTTAACTATAGTCACTGTGTTGGACATTACATCTCTAGTACCTACTTCTCTGATAACTGGGAGTTTGTACCTTCTGACCAACCTCCTGTTTCCCTCTCTCTTTCTTCTGCCTCTGGTAAGCACATATATAGACTCTTTTTTTTTTTTTATAAGCTTATTTATTTTTATATTCCACATAAAGTGAGATTACATAGTATTTGTCTTTATTTCACTTAGCATAATGCCTTCAAGGTCCATCCATGTTGTCATAAATTGTAGGATTTCCTTTTTTTAATGATTGTATGTATAATCATTGTGTATGTGTGTACACATACCTCTTTATCCAGTCATCCATCAATGTACACTTAGGTTGTTTTCATTTATTGTAAATAATGCTACTATGAAAGTGGAAGTACAGATACCTCTTCAACACAATGTTTTTGTTTCTTTCTGATATATTGCCAGAAGTAGAATTGCTGGATCAAATGCTAGTTCTCTTTTTAATTTTTTTGAGAAATCTCCATGCGGTTCTCCACAGTGGCTTCATGGTTTACCTTCCCCTCAATGGTGTGCAAGTGTTCTCTTTTCTCAACATTCTTGCTGGTGTATTAGCTCTTCTCTTTTTGAGAATAGCCATTCTAACAGGTATGATACGATAACTCATGGTGGTTTTGATTTGCTTTTCCCTGATGATTAATGATGATGAGCATGTTTTCATGTACCCGTTGACCATCAGTATGTAATTTTTCAGGAAAAATGTCTATTCAGATCCTGTGTTCATTTTTAATGTTTTGTTTTTGTTTTGCTGTTGACTTGCATGAATTCTGGATATAGTTTGGATGTTCACCCCTTATCAGATATATGGTTTCCACATATTTCCTCCTATTCAGTAAGTTGTCTTTCATTTTGTTGATGCCTTACTTTCCAGAAACTTTTTAGTTGATGTAGTCCCACTTTTTAACCCCTCTTTGGTTGCTTATGCTTTGGGTGTCCTAACTTAAAAAAAAAAAAAGAAAAGAGTCCTTGCCAAGACCCATGTCAAGGAGTGTTTTTTCCTATGTATTCTTCTGGGAGTTTTATGGTTTTTTTGTCTTACATTTAAATACTTAATGCATTTCAAGTTGATTTTTGTAAGTGGTATAAAATGGGCTAGTTTCATTCTTTTACATAAATATCCAGTTTTCCTGGCACCATTTATTGAAGGGATTGTCTTTTCTCCATTGAATATTCTTGGTTTCCTTGTCAAATATTAGTTGACCATATGTGTATTGGTTTATTTCTGGGTGCTCAGTTCTTTTCCATTGATCTGTGTGTCTGTCTGTATGCCAGTACCATACTGTTTCGATTATATAACTTTATAATATAAGTTGAGAATAGGAAATGTGATGCCTCTTGCTTTGTTCTTCTTTTTCAGTATTGCTTTGGATTTTTAGCGTCTTTTGTGGTTCCATATAAATTTTAGGATTGTTTTATATTTCTGTGAAAAATGCCCTTGGACTCCTGATAAGGATTGCATTGAATCTATTGATAGCTTTGAGTAGTATAACAATACTTTCCTAGTCCATATACATGGGATACATTCATTTGTGTTGCCTTTGATTTCTTTCATCTGTGTCTCATAGCTTTCAGTGTTGAGATCTTTTACCTTCTTGGTTAAATTTATTCCTAAGTGGGTTGGTTGTTGTTGTTGTTTGTTTGATGCTGTTACAAATGAGAATGTTTTATTCCTTATTCAGATAATTTGTTAGGAGAATTGCTCTTTTACTGTGTGTTCATTTATTGTTTATAAGAAAGAAACTTTTTTCATCCCCAATTCTGCATTGTGGTGACAAGGGGCTCATTCTGTTTTGTCTCCTTGCAGTCTACTGCATGCCTCTTTCCCCCTTAAACTAGTAACCACACTTAAGAAAAGAAAGTACTTAAATAATTTTTGCTTAGATTGTTGATAACTGTGTCTGAACCTCAAGCATTAGATGCTGGCTGCAAATTTACTGAACTATGAGCTTTACCATTACTAAAATGTACCATCTCTAGTGTCAAGTGTTAGAGCTGGTTAGCAGTGCTTATCAACATCACATAACCACCTAAGAAAGTGGAGGGGGGTGGGAAGGGTATACTGGAGTTTAACAGGGAATGTAGAAATTTTTTTTAAGATTTTATTTATTTATTTGACAGAGATCATAAGCAGACAGAGAGGCAGGCAGAGAGAGTGGTGGGGGGAGCAGGCTCCCTGCTGAGCAGAGAGCCTGATGCAGGGCTCGGTCTCAGGACCCTGAGATCATGACCTGAGCCAAAGGCAGAGGCTTAACCCACTGAGCCACCCAGGCACCCCAGAATGTAGAATTTTTTTAGAATATTTTCATGGGCAAATCTTTCTGAAGGGATGAGATTTGGGGGGAAGGGGAACGATAATGAGAGCCACATACTCTGAGCTTGTTTGGCTAGGAAATAGACAATACCCTTTCAAGAATAGTGGAGAGTTTAAAAAAAAAATGGTAGAGAATAAATTCTGTAAGTGGCACACTAAATTTTAAGTCAGTCAGTCCCTAACTGACTGTCAGTCAGTCAAAACAAATACTACTCAGACCTTTTAGTGGCCCTTTTCCTTGAACTCGTGAGGACCTAGAAGCTCCTCCCTTCTTCCCTGCCCTGGCTCTCAGCTCTCGGGTGGGTCACTTCTCCACTCAACCTGTGGACAGAACCATGGGATGGTTTCACTGATGTTTCAGAGGTGACAGAGAGGTGGCCAGTTGGGTCA
This sequence comes from Mustela nigripes, assembly GCF_022355385.1. Lineage (NCBI taxonomy): Eukaryota > Metazoa > Chordata > Mammalia > Carnivora > Mustelidae > Mustela > Mustela nigripes. Next base: position 41,061,916 of record NC_081569.1, on the reverse strand, counting down.
AGATTATGCTGTTACTTATTTGCTTGTCTCACTTGTTTAATCTGAGATGATATATTTGGTCTGGTTCCCAATGTCTTGGCATCCACTAGATTTTCCAGGGGACCAGTTTATCACTTTCAGCTGCCTCTTAGTTTACCACCCGTTGTTGTAATTGTCCTTCTCTGTTTCCCAGTGCCTGGCAAAGCAGTTGGGCCTAGGGATGTACTGGTATTTTGTAGCTAAATGGTTTTAGGATTTGGTGGTAGGTTTTATTTTATTTTTTGAAATGTGGAAATACATTGACGTTACAAATGTGAGAATAACATCAAAGTGTGAGAATAGCTCTCACACTTAGATATTATTCTCACACTCTGGAGAACAAAATAGGCTTTATTGGTAGGTTGTGTCTGCACTTGCTGTAAATGGAATATATATTATCCCTCCAAAGTTATGATATAAACAGATAACACAAAAGTTTGGCTAAAGCAAACAGTTAACTGTTACATCTGCCAGAAACAAAACATTACAAAGAAGGAAGTGAACTTGTTAGTCTGGGGTGGGTTTGGGAGGGAGAGTGAGTACTTTTTGTGATTTGTAAGAATTCTTGATTTCATCTGCAAGAACGGCCCTATCCTAAGAAATTAATAGCTAAACTGTGTTATTCTTATGCTGAAGTAACGGGAGGACCTATAGTACATTCTGACTGAGATGAGGAACTGGTGACTTAGATCAAGGTGCTCTTGATAAAGTTCATTCCAGATTGAAAAGGATTGAAGATACTATTTTGTTTTAATTATTTTTTAAATGTTAGGTATTATTTGAAGAAATGGCTTTTGGCTTATTTCACAAATGGGTGTCCTTTGGTTTGATATCTGTTCATATGAAGGGTTCCCATCTTTACAAGGAAGCCAGTTGTTGACTGACCATTGACTTTCATGTGTACCCTCCAAAGCCAAGGAGGGAACGAAATGATTTTACAGATACCTAAGAATAAAAACACATTCCCTTTGATAAAACCAGACAGTTAAGACCAAAAGAAGAATTCTTTTTATGTGCTTTTTCTAATAGACCAAATAATTGTTTAAATTTTCAAGTTTATCACCTTGGAGGAAAATAACCTTAAGTGGTGAGCTCTCATGAAATCTTGCAGGACAGTGCTATGTTGGCAGGGACAATATTTCTTGAGGCAATAATCAGTGAAGAATGAAAAAAAAAAAAACATGGAAGAATGAGGAGTTGGGGGAGTAAGGTACAGAGGAAGGAAAATGCCTGCTTTCCAGAAGGCCCATAAAACTCTGAAAAGTCTCAAGGTGTGACCACACCTGTCAGACACTTTCTTAGTTTTGTTTGTTAGGCTAAGGACATCCAGAACAGGTCTGAATTAGGTTTGAAAACTGTGTGTTTGGTAATCTAAAATGAGATGCACAGTTACATTTTTATAAATCCAATTTGGGCTATTCTATAGTTGTGTATTATTCCTACCCAAGTGGTTAAAGATAGGCAGTTTTGTTCAATTCTTTCTTGGTTAATTGGAAAGACCAGTATTTACTGATCTGGGGGTACATGTAAGTGCTTTACATGTATTCTTTTGGTCCTGCCTTACAGAGTGTATGAAATACAACTATTATCCTCTGGCCTTAGAGGAGAAACTGAGGCCGAGAAAGTTATGTGCACAGGATGCTGGCAGTGAAACCTGGCCGCAGGCTGCCAAGTCCATGCTTTTTCCTAACAGGAGACTCGGTGTTCTTTTGTGGCAAAGGGAATCTTTTTTAAAGACCAGCTGATCAAGAAACTGTACACAGGGTGTACTGATGATTAGTAGTTGTTCAACACACTCCCAGTCCAGCAGTCCACTCTGCATTTTCAGACTGACTTGGTCAAGCCCATTCTCAAGCTTGGGAAGGTTTTTGAGGGAAGGATACAAGCTTTCAATGAGGTGTAGATGGTTAAATCAGTTAAATATGGGTGTTAAATAAGAGGTCTGCTGCTGAAGCAAAGAACCCCAGTGCTGCCTGCTTAGCCACCGGTGGTCCCGGAAAGCCATGACTGACTTGCCTGAGTATGCAAGAACTAGGCCTTTTGCAAAAGAAACCAGACGATGGGTTCACGAAACCAGCTAAGCTGCTCCTTCCAGTTGCATTTTGGTAAGGTGTTTTGGAGACTCTGCCTTCTCGTGAGGGAACAGAAGCATTTTGCTCGAGTCCGAGATTTATTTTCATGGAGTGGAATGATGCAGTAGGGAGAAGGGTGGGTGGAGAAAAGATGGAGGGGCGTGGCATCCAGACAAGTGCTCCCAGCTTCCTGGAACCGAAAAGGAATCTTTAATATGATGGCAGAGCAGGCAGTCCATTTCCACAAAATGGTTTATTTCAGGTGGGAGAAGAGCAGAGACTGTCAGTTTATAGAGCGAATGTGGCTGTAGAGGAAATCACAGCCTAGGAACCCTTTGTGTGTTGGGGCTCTCCTTTGCCGTTGTGATACCTGACTCCGCCCCTTCCCTGGCTTGCATTAATTACATCACCAGCCGCTGGCCATCTCCTACCTCTGGTCAGTCAGCTGCCTTCAGCTTTCTAGGTTTCTTGATCTTCATAGATGTTTCTCAGGTGGTTTTTGTTTTGTCATTTCTGTTTGAGTTGGTTTTTCACACTAAGATGTTCTATAAAGCCGCCGAAAGGGTAAATTTAACTTAACTTACTCTGATACAATGATTACCTGAAGTTTCGTGAGAATTTTGCAATACAAATTTTGGGCTATTCCATAGTGAAAAGATTCAGGATGATGTTCAAACTTCCTTCTCTTTACACTCTCAGAGAATTCAATAGTTACGTTGCAGAACCTTACATGTTACTTGGTTGACCTTATGATCTAGATCTGCTCATCATTCAGAGAGTACTTCCTTTATAAAGGTAACTTTTGTTTAGGGATTTCTTTTATGCATTTTCTAGTATTTACTGTCGTACTTGTAAAGAGTTTACCTTTGGAAGCATGCTTAGTTACTATTAAACTGTTGTGTTTCCCTAGTTGGAAGAATCTAATAAAAAGCAGGCTATTTTTATTAACTGCCAGATTTCACAACAGTGGAGTGTTCCATTTTGATACAAAGAGATATATAGCAGGATTTATTCAGCAAGTTCTTTATATTTATAAAAGTGTCAACAGTGAAAACAGCACACGTTTATACAGGTCAGTTGTATAAATGTACCAAACCAATGGTGGTACCAGACTCCTGGGCTGTGTCTCCCCTGCTACCGGTACAGTTTGACCTTATTTCTAGAACAGTAGGTAAAGTCAGTGTTTGTCCTTTCAGCTGCTTGCATTTCTGACAGCGGTACTGTTACAACAGAATGTACCCAAAAGCCAAAGGAGATTCTATTTATGTTTATAATCGCTAAAGAACAAGCCCTTAATTATTGCACTTCATTTTTTTAGAATTGTAATTACAGCATATTGAAATCTACATTTTCATTAATCATCCTTTGACATTATTTATTGCAGTCTCACGAGATTATTAAGGATAATATTGGGAAGAAGGGAAAAGGTCTGAACCTGGGATATCCGACCCCTGTAAAAATAGGAAAGAGAATGATTCTACATTATTGTGGAGGAAAAACATTTTAAACAGCAATAACAATCTAATATGAGATATTTGGCTGAATCGTCTTTGTTTGCTATGATGGAGGTCATGGTTTATTGATCATTCAAACATCCATTAACATATAAAAAAATTAATAATTTTCCTGTTGACATATATGCTAGCATTTAATTTGGTTATACTTGGGGGAAATTAAGACGAATTGAATTTATTTTTCCAGAATGGCATGGTTTCTGTAAACCAGTCTGAATTATGCTTTTCAATGTATTTCTACTTCCATTTTGTACTGAGAATAGTTAGATTAGTGGCAAATTGCTTCTTTTTTAAGGACCTGAATGCAAATCTGATTTCTCTCTTCAAAAGAGGAGAGAGGGGGCGCCTGGGTGGCTCAATGGGTTAAGCCGCTGCCTTCGGCTCAGGTCATGATCTCAGGGTCCTGGGATGGAGTCCCGCATCCGGCTCTCTGCTCAGCAGGGGGCCTGCTTCCCTTCTTCTCTCTCTGCCTGCCTCTCTGCCTACTTGTGATCTCTCTCTCTGTCAAATAAATAAATAAATAAAATCTTTAAGAAAAAAAAAAAAAGAGAGGGCAGGAAGGAGAAAGAAGGGTGGTGATGAGGAATGCCCAGAGGGACATGGAGATTACGTATGTTCCAGGTCCCCTAGGAATCTGAGTCTCCGCATCCAAACCCAGTGCTAGTTTAGTGCTGTTTCCCTAATGGCATTTTCTCAGTTTGCTGCTGCTGAAACTTTACAAAAGAAAAGCGACTGGCCTGAAACCTTTTGGTGGCAGAGTTGAGGAGTCAGGTCTCCTGTACTTATTCCTTCTCTTTGACTCCCTTGCCAGAGTTGGAACCTCTGCTCAGTATGTCTTTTTACTGTTCCAAATCAGTGTTCAGATTTTAGAATATTGACTTTCATATTTAATGAGTTATCACATGAAAAGTGCTTTGGATACTATCTCACACTAAACCATAGCACACATTTGTTATTAGTAATATTATTATTTTAGTTGAAGTAATTTGATCTTAGCTTCTCCACCTTTTCAGTGAATGGCCACAGTGCCCTAAACTCCCTCCATCCTTGCTCCGTAAACCCACAGCACCCAACACATTCACAGCTTCCAAAGACACTGTCCCTTTGTTGTCTACAGAGTGCTGCTTAAGTCTGTACAAGTCTCTTGGACAAAGACAAAGACATTTTTCCACGGATGAATCAAAGACTTTCAAGACATCTATTTATTTTTAATGGGTAAATATGCAAATAGCAGAAATATTTTGCTGAGACATGAGCAAGATTGGCTCATTGGGAGAGTTATTGAAATAGGCTCTGGTGAAAGCAAAGACAGGAATGTTTATGATTGTCATATTAACACTGGATGTTCAAAAATGGTATGACCTTGCTGACCAAGCATAGCCCATTAATCCCTCCCACAAAACACATTAGTGAGGTAGCTCTTTGGTGATTTTTCTCTTTGCCTTACTGGATATTACAGGTTTGAATGATGGGCACATCCTAGAAACTAACTACATGTGCTCAAGTTATGGATTGGTATGGAGTATTAGGGGAACGTGTCTATTTGAGGTCAGGAGATGTGGGTTTCAGCTACTACTGATGACCTGGGCCTCAGTGATGCCATAATTACATTGTGAAGATAGATGCCAGCTTTCTCTGCTCTGTTTCTTCTTGAAGCCCTGACTCAGGCTGTTTTTTTTTTTTCTTTTTAATGCATTTCCTAATAATTTCATTATGAACGAGTTGAAACTTGAAACACACAGAGTAGCTGAAAGAGATTGATAGAGAAAACCCATCCTAGATTGGATTTCAGTAGTTCTAATGCCTCAACACCTATCACATACTTATGGTCCTAGTTCTATGCTAAACCTTTCATCTGTAGAATCTTCATTTAACCCTCTTCATGATAGGACTGGTAGATAGACTTATCTCCATTTTATAGATGAGGAAATCAAGGCCACAAGAGAAGAAATTATTACTCCTAGTGCCTTCACCTGTTAAGGGGCAAACGCAGTTTGAACCCAAGTCTGGTAGCTACAAATTCTAAGTGTCTAGGCAGCACGCTGCCTCTAAAACCTCTGACACTGCTAATGAGAAAGCTTTCTCTTGACTCTGCCATTGTTGTAGAACAGAATCTTCCACGGCCACAGTAAGTCACTGTCTTTTCAGATCTTCAGGACCCTTACTTTATCTCCTTGGACCTTTTTCCACCTGTGAGATGACAGGGTTGTAGAAGGTTCCAAGCCCTCTTCCAGCTCCAAGATCATGTACGATGTTCAACTACCATTACCAGTAATCAGACATGTACATACATCATTCCTTCCAAAACAAATCCGAGTTCTCTTTTATGAACGGAAAAACCAGTACATGATTATGCCAGTGTTGTTATAACCAATATTGTTACGCCTTTCAGAGCAATGAAAAACTATTAGTCACTCAGGGTTCAAGAGAAGGTTTCTTCAAATAATGTCCTCTCTTCTCATCTCCATTGTCTCTCTGCTTCTTTTATTCCCTTCCTGTTTTCTCCTTCCTTCTTGATAAGGGAGAGATGATCAGAATGTAAAATTGTCCAGAGCATTTTGGAGTTTATAAGCAGTCATCTTCAATTTCCTGTTATTTGCAGATACTCTTAAGAAATAGAATACATGTGAAACGTTAGCTCACTATGGGTTGATCATCTGCTTAGTTGGACGTGGAGGACCTTTTGTCCAAGATGGGAGGGAAACAATCGTGTGCCTCCTCATTGCTCTCAGTCATGCTTCTCTTTCAAATACAGACAGACCTCAGGATTAGAAGGTTCGCGTGGGAAAAGTAGGTAGATAGAGACTTTTACCTCTGAAGTCCTGGCAGGGGAGAATAATGCCCAGAGTTTCTGATCCTTTGATCCATTTGAATTTCCTTAAACCTGAATTTCAAATTATACCATTTAAAACATCACTGTTTTTATTGTGGTAAAATACCTGTACCATAAAATTTTAAATAGATAGAATTTGGTGGGTATGGTCAGGCAACCATCACTATAATCTAGTTGCTGAACTTCTTCACCTATCCAAACAGAAACCTTGTGCCCAATGACTGTCACTCTCCAGAAGCCCCCTCCCCAGCCCCTGGCAGCCACCAGTCTACTTTCCGTCTATGTATTTGTTCTGGATATTTTACATACACAGAATTATACAGCATGTGGACTTTTGTATCTGGCTTTTCCCCCCTTAACCTATCCTTTCAAGAAAACATTGGCCTTTTGAATCATTTGGTGTTTTGTTTATTTATTTTTTTGCCTTCAAATCACAAGTGGTACCTGATTTCTCTTGGCCTCTTCAAACACCTTCAGTATCATACAGTGAAGGAAAATCTCTAGAAGTGAAGAAGATTATCTGGAAACGAGATCAAATAAAGAGTAGACATATTTCCATAATGACTTGTAAAACTGCCAAATGCAGATTTTGATTTTCTGCCCAGCTGGAAAGTCATTTACTGTTAACGAGACATGTGAATTCTTAAATTATTCATTAAAAAAAATATTTTCAGCCATTTTAATTTGTGATACTAAATTATTAGATTCAAAAGGGTCAGGAGTGTGGAAAGGAGGAAATGGGACTTGGGCAGAGGCACGGTGGTGGCCAGTATTTGTTCCTGGGTGTCAGTGTGAGCTGACGTGTAGGACTACATGGGTTGTTCTCATTCCCGGGGCCATGGTGTTCTCAGACCAATTGGACTTCCCTTATCACTTGATTTCCTTTCTCTCCAGATGCATTGCCAATGTTGGATAGTGCCCTGAGAGAATAGATCCCTTGCGATCCACTTTTATGACCTTGGAGGAAATTCAGAAGTAGTTTTCCTCTCTCCTTCTCTGACAGATATCACAACATTCATATGTGTTCTTGGCAGTTGAGAACGAGAGAAAGAACATTTCAACCCTTCTGTAAAACTGGAAAGGCCAAGGGAGTATATGTGACAAAATCGATTGCACACCCCAGGATTTCTCTCTCTCTGTATCCCTGCATTATCTAACATAATCAACAGCCTCCTAGGTCTGTGCTCATAGTATCTGTAATTATATTCATTTGTACGGGTGCCCAGGGAATTCCAGGGATGAGCCCTGTGAGTGTTTAACTGCAAACAGGAGCTTGCTGGAATTACAACATCACTTGGGGTCTTGAACATTTTGTGTGACTAATCTTATGTTTTTTTAGTTTTTGGGTTTATTTTTCTTGCTCTGTTTGCAGTTGAGAAAATGATGAAGGTAAGCCAATTATTCTCAGGTCAGTTTATCATTTTCTTCTTAGTGCTTTTTAAGTGTACTCTTGGAGGGGGGGAAAAACAACCCATAGCAATTGGGATATAGGGGAAATAGAAGACTCAATCCAACTTAAGCAGAAATAACAAGTAATCTGACTCCTGAAATTATGTTTCAGTGTGAAACCAAAAGCATTTTCCCCTCCATTCCCTTCCCATCTTTTTTTCCTCCAGATTTTGAATCCTATGGGTAAGCCTCTTCCACTGATTGCATAATTAGTTAGATTAATTAGCACCTGTCCTATAGCTGTAAGAAGTTGGTGCATACAGCGTGGACATGTAGTCTATGCCAGACTACTTAAAAAGAAACCAGGGGGGTCCAATGTCTAGCCCTTAAACATTTTCATAAAGGAAAAATACTGAAAACCAGCCCTAGTCTTCTCTCCTTGTGGAGAGCCAGAGGGGTGAGCGGAGTTGTGCTAGGTGACCTGTCTACATGGCCCATGTTAACGATGACAAATGAACTTAAAGCCAACTGTTGAAAAATACTGGAAGCCTGTGTTCTGTAGCTGAAATGTTCTGTCAAATTATCAGCTCACATGCCAGCAGTGCGCATCTCGTAGAAGGCAACTAGGAACAAATTCCTGGATCATCAGATATTCTGCATATCTGACATTGCCATTAATTAGGTTTGCGAATCATGAGATAAGAAAAGAAAATCTTGGGTACTGGGGAAATGACTACCCATTCCTTTGGATAAATATTTGCTAAACATTTCAAGTGCGTGAAAGAGCAAGTTATTTAAACAAAGGGCTTAAAGGGTGTGAAGGTTACACACATGGACCATTTGTGGTGACCCCGTTCCCTGACCTCACACAAATTCCCCCTCTTGAGTCCCACCAGTTTAAGTGCTGTGTTTAATTTCTTTAATAATGTGCATTGGGAAGACTTAATATTCCTCACATGTCGTCCTCCAAAATAAATTGGTAATAATGTTGTTATTAAAATTACTCCGTCATGAGAAATAAACCAAGTCCTTTTCTTCTTTGAGAAAGGCTGCTAGGCATTGTTCACCACACGCTCAAGGTCAGAGGGCACAGTCAAAAGTACACATGGCAGCAGTTTGAAGATTCTGACACACTGCCTTTCAGAGGAGGTCCCCTGCTGGATCTTTCCTGGGTAGGTGTCTAATATCGTAATATATTTATAATTGGATTTTAATTGCAATCTGATTTTAGTGTGTGTGTTTCAGTTTGCCGCTACAAAAGGACAGTGCTCTGAATGAAATTGCACAGTACCTCTCCCAGGGCAGTTTATTCTCTGCCAAAAATATATCGGAAGGAGAAAATGCACGGCAGTGTTGTTTGCCTTAGTTTATTGACTTCACAACCTAAGTGCCTTTCTTCTTGGGCATTTTGTCTTGCTTTGTGGTTCTGCCCAGCAGAGTGGCAAGGTTGGTGGAAGCACGTATGGGTTTACAGACTCTGGGGTTCCGCTAGTGACTCTGCCCTTTCCTTCTCTTGAGTCGGCACACGTGTCACTTGGCCTCTTAAGGTTTCCGTTTTCTCTTCTGTACTATGGGAATACAATCTTTACCAGGTGTATGTGTTGGCCAGGGGAGCGTTAAGGTGAGTAAATCAGATAGGGCATGAAGAGTATCTGGCATCTAGAAAAGAAGGTGACTTTTCTTAACAAGTAGTAACTTGTTAATTACAACTCTGGATAATTTATCATTTAATATTCTTCATAATCCCCATGTGTTAATCATAAAAGTTCTTTGAGAGCCTTTGTTGATTCAGTGGATATGGAGAATCGAGGTCTGATTGTTGACTAGAGGAGTGGTTAATGATAGCCAAGGGTAATTCCTTAGAGCCTTGGAAGAGAATCTCTCTAAAGAAAAGTGACCAGAAATCTTCCCAGCTCTCATTATTCGGCTGCAAAACTATAATTGAAGGTAATAGGAGACTTCAAAAAAGATCACAATATTAATACTTGGATCAACTGATATTATAGTTTGGCTTCTCAACATGAAATTTAGCTTTTCTGGATCCCGTGCTGCAGTTCCTTTGGCTGTAATACTGCTCACGGTAAATGTGACGTTTCACTACCTTCTAGCTAGTTGATTTTTAAAAATGTACTAATGGCACTGTTTTTTTCAAGTCAAGAGCATTTGGTAACAGGGTTTTGGTGGAGAATAGAAATTTTTAAGTTCATTCTTGTTGGCATTTTTGGTTCAGCTGGGAAGAGAAAAGGGGAAAGATCGAAAACAAGCAAAATTCTAACAGTATTTGCCAAACAAAGGAATTAGAAGCTTTGTCAATTAAAAAAGAAATGCGTTAACAGAAAGCTCACTGAAATAGTATAATAAAAATACGTTGTTCTCAGGGCGCCTGGGTGGCTCAGTGGGTTAAAGCCTCTGCCTTCGGCTCAGGTCATGATCTCAGGGTCCTGGGATGGCGCCCCGACAGGCTCTCAGCTCAGCAGGGAGCCTACTTCCCTTCCTCTCTCTCTCTGCCTGCCTCTCTGCCTACTTGTAATCTCTGTCTGTCAAGTGAATAAATAAAATCTTAAAAAAAAAAGTTGTTCTAACCTAAGTTTTACAATATTTGGGATCAAAGGGAGGTGAGGGGTTGGGAGAGACTGGTGGTGGGTAATAAGGAGGGCACGTATTACATGGAGCACTGGGTGCGGGGCATTAACAATGAATCTTAAATCCCTGAAAAAATAAAATTAAAAAAGAATATTTGAGATCAGATAATACCATTTCACATTTCTGATATCCTAGCCAACAGAATAATTTGCTGTATAATTGAAACAAGCATGAATTCAAACAACACTAGTAGACCTTTGTGCTGTCTTGTTTGAACACCATCCAGAATAGTTGAGTGTCCATATTCTGTGATCTGATAGTACCAATAAAGAAACAGCCCTGCAGGTAAACAGTAGCAGTCGTCCCCTATTGTGTAATTTGATCAAGCCCCTCTACCTGCAAGATCAAGAACGTTTCCAAATCCCGTTAGTTTACATAAATATACATAGAGTATTGAATGTCATGTTTTATAGTATTCTCATCCCTTCTTGTCCTCAAAAGTTGTGCTTTTTGCAATAATATGGTAATTGGTTTTTGATATGAATACTAATGTTAATGGATGTAAAAGAAGACATTTAGTGTGGAAAAAGGCAGTTTTATACGTAATTTATTTTCGTGCCAACAATGTTCAATCATAGGAAGCGTTGATCATGATTTTTTTAAAATGGAATTATTTCAGTCCATTTGCACCAACAGGAACACATACTTTTTTTTTCCAGGGGGTGGACAGGGATGGAAAGATAACAATGCTGATGCCCACTGTGGATTAGATGCTAGAATGACCTAAAGATTAGAATGGACTAAAAAGGTATTGCAGTTGGAGAGTCACATGAGGTCAGCATGAAGATTAGCAGTCATCTAATGAAGTGTGGTCTCCTTACTAGATGGGAAAACTGAGGCCCAGAGAGGAGTTCAGGGTAACTCCATTACGAGGCTCATTAGCAGCAGGTCCTGGGTTAAGATAGAGGTTTTCTTAGGGTCAGGCTGGATTTGAAAAGTAGGAGATTGAAGGGAAAATGATGCTGAGAACAAACACAAGGTTAAAAACCGATCCAGTTCAGACAAAGCATTGCTTTCAGTTACCTGTGACAGAAGCTAAAGGATATTCTTCTGAGATTGGCTAGAAAGCCATGTTCAAGTTCGGCCTTCTGCTCTTGGTCTTTCTGAGCTGCTTTGTGAGAAGCCAGACCTGTGAGGCGGGTCCACACTCTCCTCTTACATAATCCGACAGAGAGGGTGCTGAATCGGCATCCAGCACAGGTAGGAGGCTCTCCAGGCCTCCAGCCCGCATCGATTTTGTTCTGCCTGGAGGTAGACTACAGTCAGGACCCAAATACATGGGAAACAAAACCTACCAGCATGAATTATTATAAGCTGTACCCACTAGAATATCAAAACAGCATTTTCTTAGTGATTGCATTATCTCTGAGCCCTGATAAGAGAAAGGCTTAAAGGAAAAGGAGCCAATACCTTAATGGTGTTGGGGAGGGAGGCAGCGTGGCAGGCTGCATAATGGGCCAGAAGGCGGGAGACTGGCCTTGGGGAGCAGGGAGGGAGTTGTGCTTTGAAGGGAGTAGGCAGAGCCTGCATGGTGCTGGGCTCCTAGAGGGAAGGAACCTGGCAAGGCCTCCTATGGTTGTTTGCCTGTACTTAGGGAAGTCTGAGGCCTGATAAGCATTTTATTTTGTACAATGAGAGGCTTTGAGGACTCTGAAGCAGTCATAAGTAAATGGTTCCTGTTTTCTCCCCAGCATCCTACCTGGAGATGTCCAGTGCCTGGAAAGGCTGACCTCCAGGATGGAGGAAGAGGACAACCTTCCCTCTTCTGTGGTAGCAGTGGATGTGGAGGGTGGGAAGACATTTGAGGTCTTCAGCAAGCCAGGAAATCTCCCTTAGGCCCAGGCTAGAGCTGTGCTTCTCAAATTGCCTGCATAGTACAACCCCCAGGATGGAGGAGGGGAAGATCGCCCAATGCCAGAGGTGCCGGGGGGCTCAGTCAGTTAAGTGTCCAACACTCTTGATTTGGGTCATGATCTCTGGGTCGTGAGATCGAGTACCACATCAGGCTCTGCGCTAGGTGGGGAGTCTGCTTGAGCTTCTCTCCCTCCTACCCTGCCTGTGCTTGCTCTCTCTCTCTCTCTCTAATAAATAAATCTTAACAGCAACAACAACAAAAAATCCCAATGCCTAAACTGCACCCCAGTTAAATCCCATTAGACTTAGGACTGGGGGAGCTCAAGTATCAGGCTTTTTTTTTTTTTTTTTTTTCTCTTAAGACTAGCAGGGTGCTTTCAGTATGGATCTAAGTTTAAGGGTTGGGGAATAGAATATTCCCAGTCTATAAATAGTTCTGAGGAGTTCTAGGGAGATTCCTTGCCTTTGTCCACAGGTAACTCCTTAGAGACTGTGCGTATGCCCCCCATAGTGGATTAGACACCCTGATGTAGTCCAGGGGGAGGAAGAGGAAAGGACAGGCACTATGACACCTGCTCTTGTATTATTTGGGATGATGCATTAGCTGCTTTGTTTTGACATACACTGGGCTGTGAATCAGTGACAGGTTTGCCCTCACCCCAAGGTCTGTGCGTGTGTGTGTGTGTGTACGCATGTGTGTATACACACACTAGCAGTGAAGTCAGCCTCTGGTGTATTAAGAAAAATCATCTCTACCCGTGTAAGGAGCACCATTCCCCTGAGAACAGGGCAGAGCTGAGACAGAGGAGTGGAGCCCCAGGAAAGAAGCCTCATCATGAGTCGATTAAAACCCCAGCCTCCTGACCTCCAATCATAAGTTCTCGGCCCTGGGAAATAGCTCTCTAATGGGCTTTAGGCGATAAAGCAACAAGGTTGAAATTGAGGTTACATTAAAGCCTAATTTTCTTATGAGGAAAAATGTGCAAATGAATATGAAAGTGATGTTACCTTTGTAATACAGCTTATTGCCTGCGCCCAAACACCCGGAGCCTTTGTCTCAATTTTCTCAGTGCAGCACGTGTCTGCAGCTACCCAAATATATTTTACCTAGTCACGCAGTCTCCCTTAACCGGGGTGTGGGCACGATGACAGCTCAGCTCCATTTGGGGTGAATCAGGACTCATGAAGCCTGGCATGGCCCCCTCACACAGGCAGTCCTCTGGGTGTCCGAGAATGGGGCCACACGCCTGCCTGGAAGAACAGCCCTTACTGGTGGATACGTGTAGATGAAAATCAGATTTCCTTAGCCTCAGTTTTTCCACTGGAAAAAAGGGATGTTTATGACATCCTATCTGGGAAAGGGCTTGAGGCATCTGGGAGCTGTATATTAAATGTGAGCTAGGACTTTATTAGACCCAGTTCTGCCAGGAAGCCAGCTTTGTAACCTCGGGCAAATCCCTTTGGTGCTCTAAGCCTGGTTTCCTCCTTTCAAAATCAGTTTGGGGGGACCCTTGACATAGATTCCAGCCCTGTCACCCTCCAGTCGGCACACACCACCTCCTTTCCATAGGATTCAGTTTACCAAAAACGCCCTTTTCTCAAGTGCATCTCTTCATTCCCAGCCCCTCTTCCCCATTCTCCATTATCCATTGTGAGATCTTAGAATAGGGAGCGAAGGGATAACCGGAAACAAAGACCAGCAGAATGTCTCAGCTCAGACAGCAGAGCCTGGCTTAAGAAAGAAAGTCATGTGAGTGCCGAGAAGTGCTGAGGGGCCATCCAGAAACACTGTGCAATCCCTTGTAAGCCCCGGGAAAGGTGATCAAGAAACACCAAGTGAATATTTTTCTTCTTACGTGCAGTTCTTATTTCCCTGGTGTTTCAAGGCAGTATTAGCCTTTATGCTTAAGCAACCCATCTTATATTGTCCAGGATTTCATACGCACTAGATGACATTATGCTATTACCACTTTTAATGCTGCAGTAATTTTCATAACATGCAGTATGTATACGGAACCTTATTATAACTTCTGCTTGGGCCTTTTTTTTTTTTTATAAGAAGTCATCTTTTTCTTTTGGCAGCTACATTGCTAAGGGCTTTGAGGATTTCCTTAATGCCGTCACTCGATGGGTGTGTGTTCTGAATTGTCATTTTTTGCTTTTGTGCAGTTTCTCCCGTTCCTATGAGCTTCGTTATCTGCTCATGAAGAATATGGCTCTTAGGAAGCTGGGATTGCGGGCAGCCCTAGTGATGCCCAGAGTCTTATTAGGAGGGCATTTCTTTTTGCCCTTGGCATAACAGATCTGAGATTCTGAGTACAGACTGATGCTGAAATGAATTGCTTACGATGAGACCCACAAAGACAAAGAGACACACGAGTGGCTAAGGGCTTTAAGGGGTAATGTAATCATGGCTGACTTCAGGCTTGCTGGTTTGCAGAAATCATTCCTGTCACAGAAAGCTCCTACTCTGAGAAATTGTTAGCACTCGAGCAAGAGAGGTAGTGGGCTCTCAGAGTCATCTGATGGTATTTAGTAGTTCCCTTCAGAAAGGATGCATGGGCTCCTCAGGAGAAACCACATCCCTGCACACTGCACACAGCCCTCCAGTTCTGCTTCTTACTAGCTGTGTGCCCATGGGCAAGAGAATAACCTCTTATCTCTGTTTCCTTGTCTGTAAAATGGGCCTCTTAGAACCCAGTTTATTTTACAAGGTGGTGCTAAAGTATTGGAGGTAATGCTTATTTCAACAAAGGGTACTAACAGGACCCCCAATAAGTTTGTTTTGAATAATTTTCTTGGCAGATAATAGAATATAAGGTGTTTGAGTCCTGTTAAAAAGACTTTTAACAGGACTTTTATGTGGCTTTTAAATGGACGATCTTTTTTTTTTTTTTTTTAAATTCTCTGCATAGGACAGTGGTCGTCAGCCCTCCATATATATATATTTATATATATATATATATATATATATATATATATTTTATTGACTTAATTGGTCTGGAGTGGGGGCCTGGGGATTTATATTTTAACTTTTTTGAGGTGTGATTTAAGACTGTAAAGTACATGTATCTAAAATGGTTTGATGAATTTTTCCATAGGAACAAATCCTGGAACCATCAGCCCTGTCAACTTATAGGATATTTGGTGTGTGTGTGTGTGTGTGTGTGTGTGTGTTTGTGTATGTGTGTGTGTGTTTTCTCCAGGTATCTCATATGGGTAGCTGGGACTGCAAACCACAGCCCTAGCAGGTGGCCGCCCACACTGGATCTGACATTGGCTTTTCCTCCTTATCCCAAATGCCCAGTGTGTTTGCATCGTCCTGTGCCCATGCTCTCCCCTACCATCAGCTCTGTTTCAGAAACCTTTTATCCCTGCCCATCAGCCTGCCTCTTGTTGCCTTGGCACTTCATACTGCAGGGTGAGGAGGGAGGTGTCTGTCTTGGTACCAGAAACTTCTCCAGTACAAAACCCAGATTTCTCTGGCTCTTCATATCCCCAGGGCGAGCACACTGAGCATGCAAGAATAAATGGGTCAACTCGAGAGAACCTTGACTATCCACTGCCATTTGCCTCACTCATAAGAATTAATTATGATGGGAAGGATACAGGAAATAGGTACATTAGGTCTGACTTTTGATTGTGGCCCTTGTGGCCAGCCTGGGGAGCAGTGGCAGGGTGAGCTCTGACAGTACATTATCTTTGAGGATGTCTCTTGGAAGTTGTCCTCTTCCAGGCAGGCCTGGTGACTGTCTCTGCACCTGCCCTCCTCTTCCATTCTTCACAGTGGCTGTCCTTCCCTGTCTGTGGGCTGGACCTTCCCAGACCTCAACACCCAGTTTGTGCCGCCATTCCTTCCTACCAGTGTCTTCCAAGGATGCCAACCCCCATGGCATTCCCTTTTTCCTTTTTATCTTCTCTTGCCCTGAAAGTCCTCCTAGTCCCTCACGACAGGCTTGTCAGTACCACCTTCGGTTCACGTGAGAGATTAATTGAGCCTTAAAACCTGCTCTATCTGCATTGGAAAGAAGTGGAGAAAAAAAATGTTTTGAAAATATTTTTGGAAGTTTTAAATGTCAATTTTGTTTCCTTACTGACTTCTTTTTATGAAGGAAAAAAAAAATCACCAAAAGAAAAATCACTGCTTCTGTTTTTGGCAGGAGGGGAATGTAATGGAAAGAAAACGCCCTTTTCCACCATCATGATGCTGGGTGAGCTTCTCTTGGACCATTCGCTGAGGCTTTCCCTCCCCCACAGCAGAATCTTCTCTCTCTGGGCCCTGTGCCTAAACTTCCTCATCTGTGAAATGGAGATATACACTCCTTTCATTTTAAGTCCTCTGTAAATACAAATAAGCTTGAGAAAATCAGCTGAAACTGGGTTTTTAAAAACCCCTCTCCAAATCATGTTTGGATCTTTTCCTCAATAACCAGAGACACAGGGGAACTGCCTCTATTCTGCAGCCTCCTTTCTAATGGTGGGGGGGGGGGCACTCCAGCCCAGCCCTGTGCTTTTGTTCGCAAGGTCCTTTTCCAGTCTCGCCCTTATGAAAGCCCGATGACTGGCCTGTGAAGCCAAGGCAGAGCAAGTCTCAGGCCTCTAGAGAGGTATCACCTTCTTTAAGAAACCCTGAAACCCTGATCTTAACCCCATCACCTCCACCCGTTTCTCTTCCTAATGCTCTCTGTGTCTTTGTCAGCACACATGCGTTGTAGGGTTATCTGCCAGTGTGGCCCGTTCTCCCCCAAACTGTGGGTTCTGTAAGAGCAGAGCCTGTCCTCTACCCCTTATCTATAACCAGTGCTCAGCACAGTACCTTACTGTCAAATTCACTATGTCTTTGTTGAATTAAAGAGTGAAGGAAAGAATCAGTAGAGTGAAAGAATCAGTAAGGTTGCTGGGGAATCAAGTGGAAAAGGGACTAGAATGATGGTGTCTTCAGGCCACTCAATTTGATAACCTTGAACCTCATTCTTTTATGATCTTCTGGCTGTTTCATTGTACACTCTGGAAATCTTACTTTTTTTAGGTTAATCTCTGTTACTGTATTTTGTAATATCAATAATGAAGAATACTTATATTCTTATTTTGGTGAGTTGTGTGATGCTTCAAAATAGAAAAATACAGAATTTTGGGAGCCCCCAGGACAATAGCTGAACTGACATTACTGACTCCATTTCTTTTGTCAGGGAATGATTTGGAAAGATTCAGGCAATTTCAAAACCCAGGTTCCTGATATCTGAGGCAAAATATTTCAAACACATTTCACAGTCAAAACAGTTCTATAGGGTTATAAAAGATGAACTGATGGCATTTCTATTTTAGATTAAGTTTTGTTAATTCTATAAATGAGAAAAGTTGAATCACTGGTAGCAAAGCCTTTTTAACAGGAAAGAATTTACTTTGGATGGTTGTTAGGCATATGATACTAATATTCATGTACAACAAATTCAGCAACTTACGAGAAAAGAAAGAATGTGAATTGAGGCAAAAAAAAAAAGATTCTTTTAATACCTACACATTAAAGTGGAGGAAAGTCTGTGAATGTGAATTTAACTAAATCATTGTAGATAAACAGTTATGAGAACAGAATCTTTGAATGGTTTTATTTTTGGATTTACTTACTGCCATTAACAGAATCTTTGTGCCTGCAACCCAGTGGAGTTTTATTTTGTTTTAATCGGATTTGTTGGCAAGGCAGTTATGTTGTTAAAAAGAAAATGCAACTTTTAACATCCAGCTGCTTTTCTGAGAATTACCCATCTATGAAAAAAAGTGGCACCATTAACATTTATGAGAAACAGACTTAACATTATCATAAATTATACAGTAAACTATCTTGGCCTTGGATTGAAAGGTGTGTGTTTGTCTTTGAAGCTGATGTATTTTGACAGCACACCAGGAGGCAGCTCACTCTGAATAATGGGCAAGATGAGAGCCTCAGAGGAAAGAAATCACTCCCTTAAGTGAGCGTAAACCAGATAGGGGGTAAATGAACTTCCCCACCTGGACACATCGCAATTTTAGAAGCATTGATCACACTAGAAGCTAGTGCTAGCGGGGACCTAGAAGCCATTTAGTTCTATCTTTTCTATTTACCATGCAGAATTGGAGGCTCAGGAAAAAAAAAAAAAATTCTCTTCGCTTTATCCAGTGTATCAGTGGAAAAGCCAGGAACAGAGCTCATGGAGCACCACCGGGTCCAGCTCTCAGGGCCTGGGGCCACCACAGCCATGTGCTCGGCTTCTGCTGCCACCTCTGGAAAGTGAGCGGCCCGTTGTTTGAGCTTTACATCCTCTCCAACCTGAAAATCTCACGTTTCACTGATAGTTGTTATCATCTGGGTCATTTCTCTGCTTTACTACATCATCATATCCATTCACCTCCAAGGAATGACTTCTTGGTATGGGATGTAGGAGGCATCCAGGAATAGGTGACTGGGCTGCAAGGTCGTTAGGAGAAGAAGGAAAGTAGGGGTCCTCCACCAGCCCCTCTACTCAGATTTTAGGGTTCCAGTAAGTCCCACTTCAAGCCAGGGGTGCACATGTTCAACCCATGTCCTGTGTGGTCCATACCAAAAATTCCGAAATGGGCCCCCCAGTTGGCCACTAAGTCTTATGATTTGCTTAGGAGGACACCATCTCTCAGTGGTGCTCATTACTTTACATTTCTGCACCCCCCCAACATTTCCATTCTAATGCCATCTGCATCTCACCTGAACGATTTTTTTTTTTGAGATTTTATTTATTTATTTGACAGAGAGAGATCACAAGTAGTCAGAGAGGCAGGCAGAGAGAGAGGGGGAAGCAGACTCCCCACTGAGCAGAGCGCCCAATGCGGGGCTCAATCCCAGGACCCTGGAATCATGACCTGAGCCAAAGGCAGAAGCTTTAACCCTTTAAAGCCATCCAGGTGCCCCTTACCTGAATGATTTCTACCAGCTCATAGTTAGGTGTATTGCCTTCTCAGTTCCTCTTGCCTATCATTGCTAAAATGGCTTGTCCTCTATCAAGACTGCATTTTGAGAAAGTGTTAAAGGACCCACAGTGGGTCTAAATTGCCTGGACTACAAAGGCTGTTTTTCTAGTGGTGGGTCTTCCTTTGATACTGAACCTCCCCACCAAGGTACTTTTTATCCCCTACATGTGGCTCACTGTTTCTCACCCTACCCAAGTAGCTTCCCTCTGCTACTGAGAACTTCCTCAGCTTCCCTTAGAACTGAGCTCATGATGCCTCCCATCAAGGAAATCCGCCCCCTCACTGACTACCTCCCAGATTTCTGGCCCTTGGGTGCTCCTTGTAGAACAATGACTAGATTGTCCAGTTTTGTGCTCAAATTGTTCAGGTCCTCCTGGCTTCAGAACTTGGTCCTGAAATTCAGAAATGTGGTCCTGAAATTGCTTCTTCTTTTCCAAGTCTCGCTGGGGGCCAACTTAAGTGTCCCGAACCATGTGGCAGCTCAACAGAGGTGTTTCCCTTCCTGATGCACTTCTCTGGAGAGGCTGACTTCCTGAGACTGGTGTCATACACGGGAAAAGGGAGTCTGTTTAGCAGTGCCATCTAAGAGAAACCTCCTTCACTCTGAAGCCACAAAAATGTGCTCTTGGCTTTGTTGGCGGGAGTCTGTTTTGGAAATTCCACGGTCAGCACCAGCAGGACTGTGGTGGGGGGCCATGTGGAGCAGCATGTCCAGGATCAAGTGTCCTGTCTTTCAAGTCCACCAGGCTCCCTTTAAAACTTGAAAACCGGTGGTTTGCTGAGAGATCTTATGTGGGTTTTCATTTTAAATGGTGCCCTTGAATGTGGCTCCTATTTGCATTTCTCCGAATTTCCGTTACAAAGCCCTCATAGTGGAGCACCTCCCAGTAAAAAGAACAAAATTAAAAGACTTGAAAGCCAGCTCCTTCGCGTGTTCTGGAGATGTGAAAGAAAGCAGTGTCTTCATTGGGCCCGACCCAAGATTCCAAACCTGTGGGTGCTGGATCCCCACAGACCTCTAAGCCTTCTCTAGGGGTATGGGAATCCACATACCTCCCACCGGCAAACAGCGCCTAGCCAGTACACACACAACGTCTTCTGTACTACTCTTTTGCAAGCACATTTAGATGGGTTTGGGATTCATAAACAAGTGTTTGTTTTAAAGCACTGCTAAATAATTTCTTATTAATGGACTAAAATTATAAGTGGAGTCACGTGGGAATTGACACGATATTTTGATGTTACAAAGGAGTTCTCGCACCCTCCAGGCAGAGAGCCAATGTACTGAGATGCTGGGGCTTGTCTGTGGCTGTGCGTGTGGACAAATATTGGCCAGAACTCTCTGTCAGAAGGGGTAAGGCTGCTTTGGCGGATTTCCATAACAAGGGCAAGGTGCAGGGATAGCTGTCCTCACTGGAAAGCCAGTTATGTAACCAGCTTCCTTTTGAGGGGGTTACAGACCCAAAGCTTGTGAAATCCTTTTGTAGGTGTAGCATCTGTAGGATTTTTGCTTGTGGAAATTTGGGTAAGTTCTTTCAGGCAACAGAGGTAAATGTTAATGCCCAGTGTCATTTAGTCACACCGCCCAACAGACACTTTGCTAAATAGTACAGTAAAGAAATTTGTGAACGAGGCCGAACAGCAATGAATTTTTCCTGCTGAAAATCCTATTAATATAATTCCCTCCCTTTCATGGAATGGAAGCTGAGGGAATAAATGGTCTAGTCTTCATCTTGACAAAGTTTTTTAAAGCTGAAACTCACCTGAGGATTAAATGCTTTGAAGCATGTGCCACCTGTGTGGTGAAAGCTGATATTTCAGCCCTTTGTCACTCTCTCCAGAGTTCCCTTGGGCTTGGGGGAGAGGGCAGTGGTGACACGGAGGAGATGGAGCAGGGACATCAGTCTCCAGGGTTGCTGGTTGTTTTTTTTGTTTGTTTTGTTTTGTGTTGTTTTTAAGTCTCTCCAGTCATGTCCGTGGTGAGCCAAAGTTTTAGTTTCACAGTGAAGTTTAAACCCAGAGCTGTGTTGGCTGAATTAAGGACTTTTTGGAGTGAGATTTTTTGTTTTAAGGACTTCTGTCGAGACCATATTGTTGGTGTAGGAATTCAGCTTCGTGGGACAGAAAACAGTTTCAGGCCCTAGTGAGTAATGTTCCCCTATTTTGGATGGAAAAACATTGCAAATCATGATTTTTGGCCCTCAAAGAACAGCTATGGGTGGCTGCCATGGTTCACTGTCTCTAGTTTGGCTTTGGCGACAATAGCCGATTCGCCAGGATAACAGGCACTTTGATTTTATGGCACTTGACATCTTCAAAGTTGCTGAGGTGCATCCCAAACTGGTAGGTGGACAAGACGACAAGACCACGTGTGCCTCCTCGTGTGCAGTCTCTACACCTCAAGGAGGAGTTGTGTGTGTGTGTGCATGCACATGTGTGTCTGTTTTTAATATTACTGCTTGCATTTATATATTATAAAATACATAATAAAAATTTTTAAAAGCAGGTTCAGGAGCTTCCCAGCTAGTCATTTGAAGACCCTGTCTGTATCATGTGGACTTGGGAATGACTATAGACACTGTAAGGGCCTGGTTTGAGAAGAGCTGTCTTGGTTAATTCAGCAGCAGCCCCCCCCCCCCCGCCTTTTTTTATTCCCTTGAGAGGACCAGTGACCTAGGGCCACATGAGAACTTTGTCATTTGCCGTAGTATCTTGCTGTGAAGCCAAAGAATATTCTCTGTGGAGGTAAAAAAGGCTCCCATACAATTTTTATGCTCCCATCCATTTGCTTTAGCCCCCTATGCCTCTGGGCTCCGAGCCCATATCCTAAGCCCAGAGCTGGGCCTCAGGTGTTTCCTGGCCTCTACCCACCATGCCAGCCTTACTTACTGCCTCTCCAAAGGCAGCCATGCCCAAGTTCGAATCATCTGTGCAAATCACATCACACTTACTTACGAGCAAATGCAGGATTTCTGTACTCACTGGTAGGAGCAGAACACACGTCTCCTATGATTAGATTAGTGTCTATATTTAATTAGCTAGAGGCACAAAATCTTACCAATGCCAGGCAGATGCTCTTAGCAGGAACCAGAGACACCCAGCTCAGGGGACCTTCACCCAGGTTGTGAAGGAGGGATTTGCAGCAAATGGGGTCTTATGGGACCTAAGAAGCCCATGCTTTTGTTGCTCACCTGCTTATTCCTCCTTGGGCTCACATCACCACTCTAAACCTCCAGGACAAGTCTATGTCTTTCATTTACATAATTTATTACAAACCCAACTTAGTCCCATGCACTCATCCAGGAGGATGTGAATGTCTGTGAATGGTACCCGTCCCCTGCCTTCCCTAGGTGCACCCTGACCTCCTAACGGGGAGCCACATCTGTCTGGGAACTGTGTTCACAAATCAGTGTTCCTGCAGGCGGTTGGAAGGAACAAATAAGATCATTCCCAGAGCTGGGCTTGCAGTGAGTATTCTATAAATGTTCGTCACGATGGTTATTCACCTGCCCTTTGCTTTATGGAGACTTAAACACGTGCCAGACCCTTTACTTCCTGGCCTCCTTATTTCACGTTCCCTCAAAACCTCCTTTTCCCTGTCTTTGCCTCCAGATTCTGGTGTCCTGTCAGGTTTTGTGCAAATGCTACTCCCTCCAGGAAGCCTTTTTGGACTGCTCCCTGCTTCCTTTCCTTGCTTGAGATATACTTACCCCCTTGTTCTCCCCCTCCTGTTCTCTGGGCTCTCTGCTACTTATCCTTTCCTCAGCAAGGCTCCTCTGTGGACTTCCTCTATGTTCAGTCCAGTGTGGGTGAATACTTTATAAGATACAATGAAAAAGAAAAGGCAGTTTAAAAATACAACCCCCACTTTTTAAACTGAAGTTACCAGACAAAAAAATGTCACATTTACACAAAAGGTTTTAAAGGCTTACTCTCAGCTTCTGAACATCTCTTGCTCCAGACCAGCAACAACCAGGCTGAGGACCATCTTGGTCCACAAAGCGTGCTCTGAAAAGCACAGGGTTACGTTGTCTTGATAGACACAGTTACTCAGGTCCATGCTGATGCCAGTGACCGTAGTCTCCTACACCTGGCAGGAGCCTTACACATAGAGGGTTCTTGATAATTTAGTTGAACTGAATGAATGAATAAATGGATGCACAACAAATATTAGTTGAATTGAATGAATGAATACATGATTGGATGTGCAGAGCATATTTAAAACTCATAATCCCCAGGAAGAATTTTCTTAATGAACAGCACGCCAAAAGGATTATAATTTTTTATCTTTGCCTTTTATAAAATTTACTCATTTGCATTGCATATTAAGACTCTTTCTTTTCCTTTAGTTTTTTAAAATTTTCCATCTCTGGTAACTAAATCAAGATAGGTTTTATGCTTTCTGCAGAATATGGGCATCCTTGATAATATGAGAAGTAAGACAGATGAGAATCTTAAGAAAGAATGCATACGCTATGCTTTAGTGAGAATAAGAATTTCTGTATTTAATAATTGCTGATTAGAGAGCAGAAGGAAGAGAGTATATACTTCTGTGTATGTGAACTTGACAAGAAAATTTACTCAAGAGCCGTATTTGAATAAACAGAGGTAAAGTTTACTTTGTAGTACTTCCTTCAATCACCAAATCAATGTTGAAAAGATGAAAAGCAAATCTCCCTACCAAGGTTTTCTTCCTCCTTGAGGAATGCACTCTGGTAGTTCTCAGAGACATTAAAAGGAACCCCAGTGAACCAGCTAGCAGGATGCTTTCCAGTAATCTCTGCTTCTGTCTGAACAGAGGCAAACCCAGCTTGACCTCCTCTCTAACCACTTAAAGGAGGCTTTGAGATTTGAGGATAAGCTGTATACATTCTTCTCTAGAAATAACATCTCACTGTTTCTTACCTTAAAAAAAAAATATATTAAGACCCGCACACCATTCAGCTTTCTTCATTTTATTCCCTTGCTACCTCTGGTCTCAGACTCTGACTTTTCAAGGCCATAGTCATTTCTCCTGCATTCAGGGTCCACACCATGTGATCATTCAGTCCGCAAACATTTATGGAGGTCTCCTGTGAGTAAGGCAGGGGGACAGAAGCAGACAAGACACAGAAGCAAACAACTACATACATGTAGTTGACATTCTGTTGCACAAGTGATTGCAGGAATGATGCTATCTGTAGAGAAGAAGGGCAGAGTGTGGTATATATGGGGATTGTACAGTGGATCCTGACCCATTGGGAGAATGGGTTGGTCAGGGAAGTGGCATTTAAGCTCAGACATGAAAGATGGGGAGAAATTAACCAAGAAAAGTATTGGGGAAGAGTATTCTGGGACTTAGAGGATTCTCTTCTCTAACCATCAGCCCTGGTAAATGCACCGGATTATAAAATACAAAACTATGTTTCTCACTAATAAGACCGTTTCTTATTTTTCCAATCCTAGAATTAAATATAAGTCACTGATATGTACGTGTGTGTGTGTATACATGGTGTATGTGTAAAAATTACCACAGGACAAGCCCTGTAACTGAAGCAACCCTCTCAGTTAGATGCTGTGGTCATTCCCTTTTACAGATGAGAGAAACTGAGGCACTAGGAGGTTAAATAACTTACCTAAGGTCATGTAGCCAATAAGTGATGCAGTCAAGATGTGAAACACAAACACTAGAGTTCGTGCTTTTAACAGCTATACCATTTTGCTTGCGCTACAGGCAAAAAGCGTCTTTTTCTTTTTTGAGGTTTGCAGTTTCTAATACAGTGCTACCTAAATAAAGCATGCCCCAATAAATGCTCACCATTTAATCAGGTTAGATTTAGTTACCCCTTTGCCAGAGGGTCTTTGATTTAATTGAAAACAAGAGGGGCTGAAGGAGGGCTTGCTGATAGAACCACGTATTAACGGGGGTGGTGAGGTATTAAGAGATTGAGGCCTGATTTCAAATCTCTCCTTTGCTTCTTTGCCCAATACTGGGACAAACCCTGTGGCATTGTGGGGAGGTCGGACTTCCATTCATTACTTAAATTCTTATCGAGTAACTGGGAAATGCTCCTCACTGTTCTGAGCGTAGAGGATTCAGCAGTCAGAACAGACAAAGCCCTGCCCTTGCAGTTCTTACTCCCTGGTTACAGGATGTTGTGTGTTACATGCTTAGTGCAGGGCTGTGTCATCGGTTAATTCTATTATATGGTGCCGCTGTTTAGTGCTCTTAACAGGCGATACTGGCACATTCCTAATCTGAGGAGGCATGTCAGATGAGATGATAGAACAAGATTTGTAGATGCTGATGGCAAATTGGATCATAGGACAGGGTGACTGTGGAGGTCTTCTAATGACCACTGTTGAATTAATCATACAGCTGTTAGCCTCAGTTTTGGGGATAAACAAAGTATTCTTTTGGGGCATTACACTAGTGTTTTTGATAATGTGCATTGTAGCAATAATGTTTTGGTGGTAACAAAGAAGAGGATCTGTAAAGGGCCAGATAGTGAACATTTTAGGATTTGTGGGCGATGTGATCTTTGTTAGAACAACTCAACTCTGCTGCCCCTGCAGCAGGAAAGCAGCCATTGACAATACGTCAAGGAGCAGGCCTAGCTGTGTTCCAGTGCCACTTTATTTATAAAAGCAAGCATTCAGCCCATAGGTCATAGTTGGCCCACCTCTGGTCCAGAAGACAGTAAAAATTCTGTGAGCTGCACCCTAGCACACAGCACTAGCTTTTTAAGAGAAAAGAAAACGTGAACAGCAAAATGACACTGACTCACTTTAAACCTAAAATACACTCCTTAGGCACTTTTAAGTTTGCATCGGACTCTTCTTGATGGTTTAAATTTCCAATTTTGTATGACCTTTCCTGATGGGTTCAAGACCAAGACCAGTGCAGAGAAGTTGCAAGAACTTGGAAAGGGCATCTTTCCTGGAATAGAATCAGAGTGAAACTGTCCCAGAGGACTGATGTTGGGTGCAAGACAGAATTTTTAGTCAGGAGAGCTTAGCAGTATTGAAGTAGATTACTGAGAAATGTTATTGCTGAAAAGCATCTTCCTTCTCTAGGCATTTTATATTCTACATAGGACCCACTCTCCTGGCTAATCACTCACTGAATAAAAATCTGACCTTCTCCTTCTCTTGTGTGAGGTGCCTAGTTCTTGCTCTAGACAGAAGGCTGATGGTGGATGAATTTAATGGATTTTATGTTCTCCCTGGGATTGGGTGATCAGCTTTACCATATTAGCCAACTAGAATGAAGTCTCAGTAAATTACAGTAAGGGAGAAGAAGCCACTCTGAAATGGACAAAAGCATTTCTAATGTCTTTCAAGAATGAAATTTGATTTAAGAGGCCAAAAATGTCTCCAAGTAATGGGACCCTGACTCCAGAACACCTAGCCCAGTTAAAAGTAAAGCTAATTAACATATCAATAGTTTGTAGATCTTAGGTGCTTCCAAAGTGCTTGAGGGTGTTTGACAACTTTTTCTTCCCTTAAGCTCTTTTGCTTTCTCTTTGAAGAATTATTTTAAACAAAGAGAACCCCTGTTCCAATCTATTTTAATCTCAAGGATGTCTGATTTAATATAATTTTCTCACGTTCCTATCAGCTTGCCAAGGTGAGAAATAATTTACTTTGTTGGAGCAAAAGAACAAAGAACTTTGGAGGAAATGGTGAAGAGTGGACTTCCTTTACCAAAAAAAAAAAAAAAAATACTGTAGTTTAGTCCATACTGACAAACTGCCACTCATTTTTAAACCTCTGCATTTTTAGATGATCTTGCATTTCCAGGCCTCTGTGAATTTGTTCACATAGGCAGTCATGCAAAAACAGCTGTGTTCTCTATCAGTGGTGTCTGCGGTATTTAGATTTGGTTGATGGGTGTATTAGGAACAAGCAGAGCAGAGGTGATTCCAGCCCATTGGATACAGCAAATAATTACTTCTGTGATTTTGGAAGCCATTAACTACACGCCCACCTGAGAAATGAATGTTGCCGGGGCCAAGGTGGGCAGGGGCTGGCTGCTCAGTGACCATGCTCAGGAAGATGCCTGTACGAGGGAAGGAAGGGTTCCAGGAAGACTCTGTACCCTCTCCTATGATGATTAAGACTTAAATGAGTCTGAAGAAAGGACCTGGTGGAGAGCTTATTTTCTGGAAAGGTTGATTGACATTCTCAGTCCCTCTTTCCGCTTTCAGTTGCTTTTAGGAGGGCATACTGTAATTCGAATAAAAATATATTAGTTGTAAATCTACAGAAGATGCAAGGGCCATGGCCTCCCCGAGTTCAAAAGCAGATGGAGGAAAGAGACGTTGAGAACCAGTGGAACGAGAGCCATGTTGTAAAAGACCATGGGGATGATGCAGGGAGGTCGGGGGAGCAGGACAGCACAGGCCCTGCCAATATTAGGTGAGTGGTAAAATTGGATCCGGAAGAGAACATTCTTTTAAAGGGATGGTTAGAAGAAAGTGGTACTAGTCCCGAATGGTTAAGGAAGGTTTCATGGGGGAGGCGTGATTTGACCAAGGCCTTGATGGGTGAGGCGGATGGTGGGGCATGGGGTGAGGGGGATCACACGTGGTGAGAGCTATGAACTCCTGAAATGCAGGTGGGGATCTGTTTTTTAAGTCATTGCTAGTGTTTGAAGCTACTTACAGATGTCTATTGAATGAATGAATGATTCTTAAGTGAACAGAGGATTCCTCTGAACTTAGCCCGTACCACCCAGTTTAACACTCTATTCTGTATTGTCTCACATTATCAAGGCAATGCTTCTTCTGGCTGCCCTGTTAGCACCCTATGGGAAAGGCCCACGATTAATATTTCTGCATCTTCTACAGTACTAACTGGAATGTTGAGCACAGAAAAGATGCTGCCTAAACATACCTCCTCTTTGAAGAGGATAACGAAAACACGGGATGCTAAGCCTTAGTAGAAGCTAGTATTACGTTGGGCGCTTTAAGAAAGAAATCATTGTAACGAGAATTGCTTTGCTAGCACAGAGACACCACCCCCCGCCGCTCCGCCCCCCACAGGATCTGCTTGGTCCTAGTGGGAATGAACCCGTGTATTTGTTTTTAGGGTCTCCATGCCACTTAGTGGAAATAACCCTTGAGTTTCCTGGCAACTAATTCTGTGTATGAACTTGACCTCTGCTGTTTCTACATTATGTCAACTTTTAGGCATGCGGACTTTGATTTATGATGGTCTGACTTAAAGAAGGAAAGTGTTTTCTTCCCATTGTATAAGAGAGCTAATTGTTACCTAGTATCTACTATGTGCCAGGAGGTAAGTTCAGTGCTTAAAGATAGTACTTTATTTAACTTTCACAGTGGCCTTGGAGATAGTGCTTTTCCCATTTTGTAGGAGAAGCTCAGAGCCATGACATGGCTTGGGCATGGTTGCAGGTACAGTAAGCAGTGCAGGTTGGATTTGAACCTAGGACACCAGCACAGAGTTACACTCTTCCCACTGGGTTATGCTGCTTCCTGTGTAACTACATGTTGGTGGGCGATCAGGTGTGAATAAGTGGAGAGGAGGGAAGAGACCATTTCAGATGAGGTGTGGTGATCTGAGGCAGTGACTGGCAGGAGAGAAGAATACTTGGGTGGGGCAGGGGAGCGGGGAGGAGTGGTTAATAATAAATAATCTTGAATTCTTCAGATTTGGCAGGGTGACAGAGGATTCTGAAAAACTTAAGGCTTCATAAAATGTCTTGGGAGCCACTCGAAATTTTTTTTACTAGAGGAATGGCACAATAAAATAATTAAACATCTTTTGATGTTTTGAGCACAGATTACATGCCATATTCTCTGTTGAGGCAAATTATACATTTTCTGCTCTCATGAAACTTTTACTCTGAGAGGAGAAGAGAGACCTTAAATAATCTTAAAATACTATGTATAATTACCAACTGTGGAACATACCTGAAAATATATAAGAGCTCTAAGAGTGTAAATGTGAGGCCTTCCCTAGTCTGAAGAAGTGACTTTTGAGTTGAGACCCAAGGGTTAACCAAGTGAGAAGAGGGCTCCATGCAGAGGAACCGTATATGCAAAGGCCCTGTGGCAGAGGGGACTTAGAGTTAGAAGAATTGAGGAGACAGCCTTTGGTGGGGCTGAGTAGATTGAGGGAGAGAGTGGGGGGAGGATATGGATGAAGAGGTAGAAAAGGGCTAAATGTGTTCAGGACCTCATAGACGATTGAAAGATGCCAGTCTTGATCCAGTAAGGTAGCTGCATGTTCCTTAATTGGCAGTGGGTGATAGGGAGATAAAAATAAATGTGAAAGCTGCTAGGGACTGAATGCTGATACTTCCTCTCTTTCAAAAGAACAGGTAGATCTCAGAGGCGCCATCCTCCTGTTGTGTTTGCAGGCTGTTGACACAACCTGGAAAGGTGGGGAGTTTTCCACAGACTTGTCAGGGTTTGTGTTCTATGGAAACTGACAGAGCCTATAGGCTGAGGGGCTAATTTTAATAGAAATAATCTAGGTGGGTTTGTTAATTTTCTTCATTCCCTCGATGACCTGTCTGCATAGCGTGAAGGTGCTTTGATGTGACTGGGAGAACAGAAGGCTATTTTGTGCATAGCCAACCGTGAGAGGAATGCTGGTTTTGCAACAAGGAGGTGCAGGATGATGACAGGTGAGTTGTGTGGAAGGGGGAGATCAGAACAGGTGTGGCTTTTCCCAAATGCAACTTTGTTTATCTAACATTCATCTTTCTTCTAGCATGGAATTAACTTTTATGAACTTGGGGTGTTCAGAGTTCCAAGGAAATGAAACAGCCTGGAAAGTTATTTGGTTACTGGCACAGTGTGAGCCTCCGAGGAGGGGAAGAAGCCCCTCCTTGCTCTGATTGACTGAGTTTGTGGATGTTCCCCTGGGGTTCCAGAAAACTCGTGAGGCTTGCAGAGGCTTTTAGGTTCAAGTACCAGGGCACATTCTGCCTGTGTAAATGGACGTGGTGGGGAGTAGTCTCTCCCCTGCATGCAAATGATCTTGGTGTTGTCTTTGTGGAGTTTTTTTGCTGGCTCTGGCTTCTGTTCTGGGGGGACAAGTTGCCAGGACAGTGTGAATGCCACGGGAATTAGAATGCATCCCTGAGCTATCTGCACCCACTGCCTTTGGGTCCTTGAGATCTCTGCACAATGGCAGGCCATCTCCTAGGGTGGACAGAGCCAGACCCGAGGAAGGTGTGAGTGCTGACAGCTGCCTCGGCGGTCCTTGTAGTCCTGGTGTGTGTGCTGTGTTGTGGTGTTCAGCTGGTAATGGGGAAGACTCTGCTTCTGAGTGTACCACCCTCCCTACAAGGACTCAGACAAAGCCCTCAACCCATGGTTTGAGTCCTACAAGTGGAAATCCTTGCTAGCTCATCCGTCAGTGCATAAGGATCAGGGGGTGGGGTACAAAAGAGGGTCTGGAGAACCCCAAGTTTGCATCCAGTTACCTCTGAAATATCAGGTGTTTGATGACCCATGCAGTCATGGTTCAGTCCCTCTCCTGTGATGCTAAGTGCCAACCCAGTACTGCCAGATCCCCCAGCCCTGCCCCTGAGGGGAGGGCCGCTCACTGTGCCTCCTGTGGTGAGCCAGCGCCCTGCCTTCTCCTGCTCCAGAGCCTGCTGTCCCCAGTTTCCCAGCTCAGATCAGGGGAAGGACTGAATCTGAAAGAGAGGGATGGAGTCTTACCCTGGAGCTCTGGAAAGTGTCTGTGTCTGGGGGTCCCTCCGAGGAAAGCATCCCATCGTTAACCGGTTCATTTTGTGGAGAACTCTGCCATGGAGGAGAGAGCGGTCGAGCAAGAAGAAGTAGAGAGGACTGTTTCCTGTTAACAGAGGGGAAAGCGGGTACCTCTGTCAGAGTAGGAGGTAGACCGGAGAAGAGCAGTTGGGGGGACTGTCAGGGTCAAGCACTTGGGTGTAGGATGCAAAGATGTAGGAGCAGAACCAGGAAGTGGTGGGTGCACCGTCAAAGAATTTGGATCTGTCCCCTAGCAAGGAAACAAAACTGGGCTTTTGACAGTAGGGGCCTCATAAAAGGGAAATCGGATATCAAAGGTTGTTTTAAGAAGCGCTTTGGATGTCAGGGGAATGGAGCAGAGGGAATACAGAGCAGAAACGAAAAGCTTGGGAGGCCAGAGGTCCTCGGCTGTGGCCCTGATGGTTGGGGCGGCCAAGGCCAGAACACACAGTGGGAAGCAGAGCTTTTATTTAGTTATTTTAAAGGAAAGATGTTTACAGGCTGCTCAAAGAAAGGAGAGATTAGATTTCACCATCTGTGTGACATTTCATAGTTCGTCATTGGCAACACTAAGCATGTCAAGTTGGTCTGGTTGAGGAGGGGGCTTCCCCTCTGGAGACCCCTGGCATGGAGTCCTGTACACTGCTTCCCAACTGTTGACAAGGATGAGTGGTTCTCTCAAGCACCCACTTTCTTCGTTGAGATCAGGACGGACCAGGGTGTAGGACCTTGCGATGAGGCCTGGGAGAAATGTCCAAGCAGCTGGTGACAGGACTAGGATCCAAGGAGACAATCTGGGGCTTGTTATGGAGCATTCTTGACTTCAGCTCCCATCCCTGTGTGTGCCTGGGAGATAGTTTGAGCATTGGGCCTACTACCACTTAACCTGGTGGGCTAGGTTACCTTTGAGCATGTATAAGCCCACAGGAGCACAGGGTCCTTCTGGCTCACTGCCATTTCGAATCCATCACCCAAAACCTTGAAGGTCCCCTTCAATATTCCTAGTAAACCTGTCCACCATCCCCAGTGTGGCCAAGACCCCCAAAGACCAGTGACCCCCTAGCTGGCCTCCTGCTGCTGTTCCCACTCCCCACCTTTTCTTCCCCAGAGGTATAGCAGGGAGTGTTCTTTTTGAAATGCAGATATGGTTCTGTCACTGTCCTTCTTGGAAGGCTTTCTTTTAACCTGAAGATAAAATTTAAAACGTTAGCTTGGATAGGTCCACACAAGCCTTGCAGACTTTTATTTTGTTATTTTAAAGGAAGAATGAATACATACGGACACTGAGGAAAAGGAAGAGAGATTTCCACAGCTACTCCTGCTTCACCTTTCCTCTTGCTAAATTTTAGCCACACTGATCTATCCATGTCTTGAATGCATCAAGCTCTTTCCCACCTCAGGGCCTTTGCATATGTTGTTCCCACTGCAGAGAAAATGGTCTTCTCATTAGTTCTCCTTTCTCCCTCCTTTCTCCCCCCTGGCTCATTTCTGCTCATCCCTCTAGTCTCAAAGTAACTAGAATCCTTTCCCTCAGTGTCTCATGGTCTCTATGACCCTTACTCACCCTTCCATTCACTTTGTTGCCATTTGCAATTGGCTGTTCATTTGTGTGGTTATTCAGTGTCTGTCTTTTCCATTAACCAGAAACATCCTAAGAGCAGGGCCCTACCTGTTTTAACTAATCTCTGTGTATCTAGTGCACTTTAAATATTGATTGAATAAAACAAACAATTAAAGGGATACATTACAGCCTGTTATTGTGTTCCTATTTGTGCTTCCAGGTAAATGAATTTAAACTTTTATTTACTATCTACCTAATTTTTTCGTACTGCTAACATTTAATAAGTGCAAGCCCAGAATAAGGCATATTTCCTGTCTTTAAGGGGACTGGTGGAAGCAAGAGTCTTAGAATAAGCTATAATCCCACACTGTAGAAGACTTATGGGGATGCTAATAGATTTAGGGACAAGGCCTGGGTGCACAGTCTCTGTCCTGGTATTCCAGGTGGGTTATTAAGTATAATTTTCTGAAATTAGAGTTGGTACAAGTCCATGTACTGGGAAAATGATCAACCACTGCCACATCTCATCCAAAAGGCATTAGTCTAAACTGTATGGAGTGTAAGATAAGCTGTGATCTAGTTAATTGTCACATGAGGGCACATGCTGGTGACAGATCACGTGGGGGCTCATAGGAATATTGAAACCAGAGCTTGGGAGAACAGGAATGTGTCCTTGACCCCTCACCCTCTGGGGCAGACTCTTCCTTCAAATGAATGGTACCTCACTATTATCCAGATACATGTACCCCTGGAGTGGAGAAGGGCAAGCCAATCTGCTCCCTTTCCATAAAACCCCCGTCCTTGTAGCTTTTCCAAATATTGTTACCAGTTGGGAGACATTGAAGAATTGACCACTCTTAACGTGTGATGGGGGGAAGAAAGAGGGTGACTTCTGGCTCTTTTGAATTCTGCCTATAATTTAACATGATTGACAACTTTTTTGGAGTTAGTGGGTGAAACACAATCTTTCCTTTTTAGATCATGTCTGAAAAGAGATCACAGTACTGACCAAGTTTACTATTTCTAGAATTATCTTCACTAACTCTAGAAAAATGACCTTGAGATAATTATCTGAGAGTGTCCTCCAAACAGGTCCCCTTCACCTAAGGGTAGAAGGCTTTGAACTTTATTTCCTAACTTGATGAGTATTTCATGATAAACCAGTTCTGGCCCATTAACTTCATTTCTCAAAACACAGGTTTTAAAAGAGTATTTCCTAAAGGAGTTGCCACTAAAAAGGGAATGAATCCAACTTGCTGGAAACAAAAATAGAGCTGAACATGGCACATAATCTTGATAAAAAAAATTTTTTTTTTGTAGGAGTGTGTGTTAGTTTTCAATAATAACATTATATAAATAACAAGCAATGTGTGTCTGATTAACAGCCCAATGTCCAATAACTATTAAGAAATCCTGTTAAGTAAGAGCCTGCCTCTCCTTCTCTTTTCTAATTTATCTAGAAAATCAAACTAGTGAGGTAATGTTCCAAGAAAGCCATCCCCTCCCTGCTGGAGATTTAGTGGAGGATGTGATAGACCATCTTTCTGGAGAGAATTATAACCCACACTTAGAGGGACCTGTGTCCCAGCAGTCCCCAACTTGGGATGGTTCAACTTAGTATTTTTGACTACTGTGGTGTGAAAACGAAACACATTCAGTAGAAACTCTGCTTCGAATTTTGAGTTCTGTTCTTCACTTTCAGTATACTGTTTAATAAATTACATGAGCTATTCAACAGTTTGTTGTAAAACAGGCTTTGTGTTACATAATTTTATGCAGTTGTAGGCTAATTAAGTGTACTGAGCACCTTTAGGCCAGGCGAGGCTGAGCTACCTTATTCATAGGCTGTGTGCATTCAGTGCATTTTTAACTTTTGATATTTTCAGCTTACGGTGAGTTTATGGGGATGTAACCATCACAAGTTGAGGGGGATCTGTATGGATAGATATATGCAAGATGAATTTGCCCAGACTCAGTGCTGGCAGTTTATGAACTGGAACCCTGACATAGAATTCCCAGTTGTGAGGTGTGGTCTCATTCAAGCAATGTCTACAGCTCCCATTTCCATTTGAGTAAACAGGCAGACATGAACAATCAGTGGGGTAAATCATAATTAGGAGTGTTCTTGAGATTTGGGGAGTGATTCTTTCACACTTTTTAAAATCGACAATATATCAGAGATAAATTTTCCCCACAGATGTTTCAGCTAATTGTTCCTTCTAGGTAAAGAATGGCCCCATTTCTTGGTCTGTCTGATGATGACTTTTCATTTTCTGCCATAAACTAACCTAATTTGCAAATGAAAAATTTCACTGAGGTATAGGTTGCCTGCAAGGGAATTATAGCCCTGCACCTTTGGAAGTGTTCGGTAGAACACACGATTACATTTTAAACAAAAGACTTATGTTCTTAATTCACAGTTAAAATAACAATTGCTCCTACGTGGTACTGATTATTTTAAAAAGTTTAGACATTCCAATAACAGTAATCAAGAGGAGTTATGTTCACTTAAAAGCAAAGCAAATGAGGAGAAATTGTGAAAACTTGCTTAGTATTTCCTATTTGTAGGGGGAAGTTTTCCTGAAATCACACCATATTCCCTTGTTGATACATTTCACTGACAGTCTTTTTTAGATAGCTGGAGACTAGAAGCCCTTAGCAGCTTGGTGTCAAGCTTAGAAGCACCAATTCTCTTCCAAGTCCAGCATGTCCAAGGAGCTTTACTGAAAGCAAATAGGATTTAGACCCAGCAAAGGACTTGGGTTCAAGTCTTAGTTTTTACCTTTACTGGCTTTGTAACTGCCTAGAAGGTTGTTTATTTTAGGTACCAACTTTCTCAACTCTGAAGTAAGAACTACAATGCGGAGGCTTTGGGGAGCCTGGGTGGCTCAGTTGGCTAACTGTCTGCCTTCATCCTAGGTCATGATCTCAGGGTCCTGGGATCGAGCCCCACGTTGAACTCTTCACTCAGCGGGGAGTCTGCTTCTCCCTCTTCCTCACCCTCTGCCCCAAAACCTGCTTGTTCTCTCTCTTTCTCTCAAATAAATAAATAAATAAATAAATAAAATCTTTAAAGATAATAGGGAGGCTTTTTCTATGTACTGAGGGGATCCCTTACTCCAGGGCCATAACAGTACCAGGCAAATGAAAGGTAATAGTGTATCACACTTAATACTTGTTATGGCCCTTGTGGTTTAGGGCAGGTAAAGTAATCAATAGCCCAAGTAGATTTATTTAAAATTAAAAAAAGAAAAAAAAAAGCCAATTCGGTCATACAAGGAGAGCTTCTACTTTTGTTGGCTCTTTTCTACTGTAGAACTTTATTTATTCCAGAGATATTTATGGAACTCTTTATTTATTGACTGCTTGTGTGCTAGGCACTGAGGATAAAATGTAAAGGAGGAGACAGAGGCCCTGCTAAGGAGTTTACTGTCAGGTCCGAGGGAAAGTAAGTGGGTAGGAAATCTCGGAGAAGCTGGGAGGGCTGGGTGGCCATAGTGAGGGGAGGGAAGCAGGTGGTTGGCAGTGAGGTCCAAGAAAGCTGGGACGCGTGGGCCTTATGATCTAGTGGAAAGGGTTTGGATTTTTTAAAAAGGTTTTGTTTATGGGAGAGACTGAGAGAGAGAGAGAGAAAGAGTGAGAATGAGCAGGGGGAGGAGCAGAGGGAGATAGGCAGGCTCCATGCTCAGTGTGGAGCTCAATGCTGGGGCTCAGACTCATGATCCTGAGATCGTGACTGCAGCCAGAACCAAGAGTCAGAAACTGAAGCAACTAAGTCACCCAAGTGCCTCAAGGATTGGGATTTTATTCCCAGTCTGTGGCAGTTCCTTTTATTTGCTTTGCACGCAGAAAGTCCTTCAGAGTTCAGATACTGAGCTGCCACTCCAGTGTGTCCGAAAACGGTAGAGCGCAGGGCAAGAGCCTCTTTCATCAGATCCGTGTCTGTCCCCACTGAGCAGTTTTGCCCATCTTTCCAGACCCTGCCCTTGCCTCACTTCACCAGAGGATCCTCCAGTCTTCCCTTTGTAACCTTCTCCCTCCTGTTTGCCTTTGCCTTTTATGGTGCTTCTCACATTCTGCCTTGCTTTAAATTCTTGGCGTTGGTCCCCCAGTAGAGTGGGAGCCTTAAGATGCCAGGGCCTTATGGTACTCACGTTTGCTTTTGTCTCCGTGCACAGGTGCCCTCTACTTGGGAGATGCCCCATAAATATTTATTGAGTTGCAGTAACTCAAATTCGGATATGAGACTACCAGGGAATAGTTTTCCAAAGCATTGTGTGGGAGAGAAGCGTATCTGAGAGCATAATGGGAAATGTATCCTAAGCACCCACAAAATAGTTTCCATTCTTTTGCTTTTACATCCCAAGAAACTTAATGGGTCCACTCTAGATGGTTTCATTTGCTAGATGGATCGGATCGAGAGGATTTTCAACCTGTAAACTTTCATAATTAAATTCCACTTTAAAGGAGGACATTTTATTTATTCTTAAAATTGTATACAATTCTACGTAATGCATAATTACAGAAATCCAAACAATTAAGAAAATACATTAAGGTAAAAAAATTAAAATCAGCCTCTCATATCCCCAGTACCACTCTCCCTCAGAGGTAATTATTGCTAATTATTCTTTGTTGATTCTTCCAGAATTTCTCACCTGATCCATTCCCTTTGTCCATCTTGGACATGGACCTGCTACTTTTTATTAATGACTGCGTAGCCTTCCCCAGTGTGGTATGTTATTTTACATTCCCCTATTGAGATGTGTTGAGTTTGCTTCCAGTTTCTTGCTAGTACAGCAAACTCTATGCACATCATTACGCCACCCAAATGGCATGGTTAACCTAGTCAAAATACGAGCGCCTTCTCTATTTTTAACATTTTTGATTACCCACTGTTTGGCGCTTCATTTCCATTGTTTTCCAGACGACACAGATATAAATTAGGTATCGTCTGTGCTGTCAAGGAGCTCCGAGTCTGGTGGGGACCAGGGGTTCTACGTGACTAACTGTCCACAGGAACGGAATCTAGGCTCTAGAGGTGTGTGAGAGGTACTTCCCAAGTGAAAATCATGAGATGGGGCTGGTAGGAACAGAAAAGGCTTTTTGTCAAAGAGGACCTGGGCCTGAAGGCAGAGCACTGGTGTGGAGAAAGGCCTTCTGGGACAGAGAAAAGCACCAGCCAGTAGGCAAGATGTCAGGAGAGGGGAAAGAGGAAAAGCTGGAACTGTAGAGGTAGGCCAGGACCAAATTGCCAAGGGTCTGGTGCTCTATGTAGGAACCACAAAGCAATCTCAGAGGAGGAAGGAGCTGGGAGTTTTTCCTGAGAGCTTTCTCACTTGGCTGCATTTAATGCAAATATGCAAGAGATGCTGCATATTCACATCCATGGCATAAGGAGCTGTTGGAAAACAGTTCCCTGCTATTTCAAAGAAGCCTTGCTAATAAGCCAGTTTGAGAGTAGAGTTGCTCTTACAGTACACTACTTTCCAGCAGGACAGCCCCTGGGTTCTGGTGACCTTGCAGCTGGGCGAGCATCTTTCTTGCTCTCTTCCCACTCCTGCCCTCTTCTACCTCTGTGTGGAGACTGTGCAGAAGGGCCGAGAATCTTTTGTGGATTCTGCACATAAATGGATAGGATTGGTCCCCAAGGATGTCAGCTTGGCAACCTTTAGAGTGTGAAATCCATTTAAAAAGGGATCAGGAAAAGAAAATCAGTAAGAATGGGAGAAGACTGTTTAGATGGGGTGTTTTATACAGTTAGTGGGTTTAATTTTTATTTCCTGGAAAGGTTTTAAGAGAAAGACATGTAAGGTAAATTCTCCTGTGAAGTGCTTAGAGAATTGCTACTCCATCAGCAAGGAAAGCACAGACCAGGGCATAAGTACTGTGAATTTAAAGCAACCTTGGATTAAATTCCTCAGGTAAGCCTGCTAGTCATGTCTCCCCAGTGCATATTTATCCAGATGTCCTTTTGGGATGGGACTGGACTGATTTTTAATGACTCTGAACTGCCTTCCCCAGGCACTGGAGGCTGCGTTTTGCTGACGGCGGAAGCTCTTTGTGTGAGCGCCCAGGCTGCCGTTTGTGAGAAGGATTCTGCTCTCTCCCTATGTCTCTGTCAGCTTGCGCATGTCAGTTTCCCCATCTCTGAAATGGGGATTATAACCTTTGCTGCAACAGATAATTTTGTTAAGGAAAATAAAGATTTATGGTTTTAAAATATGCATGTCTAAAATAGCTTCTGGTGCTATTTGGCTGTCTTTGCCTGAATTTCTCTGTGCCTGTAAGTGAGATTCAGCATTTTCTTGTGGACTGTGAATTGTTGCTACTAAATGAGCTTGTCAGTCTCTGCTAAAGAACAAAATGTCCTTGGATTTACCCCACACTGCATCGCTTTGTGCACTTCCACCGGAGTGCTAAATAGGAGATGTGCCCGAATCAGATTTTCCCCCCAAAAGGCTGCATATCCATTAGGGACACTAGTGTAAGCAGCCACTCGCCAAAGCCATGTAGAAGCTTGGGGAGCCTCAGACCTGACTCTGCTGCTACAGATCTCCCCTGTCCCAGCTACCCCCTACCAGCACCCCACTC
This sequence comes from Mustela nigripes, assembly GCF_022355385.1. NCBI lineage: Eukaryota > Metazoa > Chordata > Mammalia > Carnivora > Mustelidae > Mustela > Mustela nigripes. The sequence continues at coordinate 41,022,731 of NC_081569.1, read as the reverse complement.
CCCCACCCCGTGACTTGGGTGTGGGCCTGGGCAAGGGCTGCCCTCTGGTCTCTCTCATTTGCAAAATCTCAGCTCTGGGACTTGTCAAGAAGAGCCAATCTTTTGCTACTTTAATGTCTCTAACTCGGCGTTGAATTTCTGGAGTTTTTCTTTGCAGATTGTGATTCATAATTCCAAACCTTCTGGTTATTATAAAATAAGGAACAGGAGCAATTCGGATGCCTTTGGGATATATCTCCTCATTCTGAGGATCAGGTCTTTGGTGTGAAAGATGGAGGTTGCCCTGACTCTCTGGTAATACTTTGTGTCCCAGGGGCCTGCTGGATGTTCAGGGCTAAGGAGGGGACAGAAAATAATGGACCTTGGGTCCCAAAGCCCCTAACACTCCATTCAAACAGGCATCCTTATTTGTTATCTGATTTGCCTGCAGGATTTTGCGTAAGATTTAAGAAAAGTGTTCTGCTGCTTAAGAAAAAAAAAAGTGTTTGAAACCTCTAGTCTGTGCACTTTGGGATTTCATATCCTTGCACAGCCTTGGTACGGTCTTATCTCATTCTTCATGAAATTGGAAAATGCATTTGTCACTGGAGGCCCAGCCCTCAGACTGAATTGATATTTATAGATTTGCCAGGATTCCTCAGATGGGTGGCCATTGACCTTGTTTAGTGGTATGCAAAGTCTTTTTATTAGTGGGTTTGTATATGGCTTCCTATAAAAGCATTAGTTCATGTCCTTAAATGTTCTTTTCAGAAAATAAGCCTTCAAAAGATGTTCTCTTTTTAAAAAAATAAGTATTTATAAAAAGTGTTTTTGTGGTAAACAAATTCCTATTATAAATGTCTAGTAATCAACATTGCTTAGAAACTTCCTCTTACGATATGCTCTGCGTAGCCTGGTCTTATCCTGCCCTTCAAAAACCTACAGATCCCCCCCCCCCACTGGAATTCTAATGGATTCCTGGACAAGCCAGTTCAGTCCCGCTCTCCAGAGCACTGGAAAAGGTCTTTTGGCAACATGGATCTGACCATTGACTCTCCTGGTCATAGCTTTACGCTGAAAGGGTGGTCTGTCCATCCATGCCCTCAATTCCCTGCTTCCTGGAGTAACCTGTATGCAGTGCCTATAGCATTCAGGCATTGTGCTGAGCCCTGAGGAATCAAAAAAACAATAAGAGCCCCAAAGGGCATGGGTGCCCTCTGCCTGGAATCCTCTTCTCTGGAGATGTAGGCTCTCCTCACTCAGTAACCAGCTCAAATAGCACCCTTTGTGAATTCTTCAGTTAGGCAAAGGGGCACCTTCTTGTTTTGCAGGCTTTTTGCACATCTATTCCTTCTTCTACATCAGGATTATGGTAACTAGTTGTCTACTGGGGGACTCTGTCTCTGCAGGGCATCGGCTGGGTCATATTGGTTACTGTATTCTCAGCATCTGGTCCAGCTCCAGATACCTGCTAGCTGTTCAAAGAATATACTGCCCCCCACCCTGATCTTTTCTATTTGGGCCAGAAATGACTTATCCCTTATCTTTATGACATTTCTTTCTTTCCCTTCTCTTTATGACATTTCTTTCTTTCCACCTTTATTTTTTTTATTTATTTATTTTTTATTTGACAGACGGAGATCACAGAGAAGCAGACAGAGAGAGAGGAGAAGCAGGCTCCCTCCCGAGCAGAGAGCCCGATGTGGGGCTCGATCCCAGGACCCTGGGATCATGACCTGAGCTAAAGGCAGGGGCTTTAACCCACTGAGCCACCTAGGCACCCCTCTTTCCACCTTTAAAATACTTGTTTGTCTAGCAGTCTCTTCTTCCCCACTGGAGTCTGAGTTCCCAGAGGCTGGCCCCTTGTCTGCTTCACCTTATGGATCTTCCTCAGAGACCTATAAGCATACACTGTGCTCAATGTGTGTTATGGGCCTGGGCATATCCTGTTTCAGAGAGGTGGTGTGACTGCCAGGGCGGGGGGTGCTCCTTTTCTGAGAATGTGAGCTGCATTTTTGGCTTGTCCTACCTCCAGTGGCTAGACATCTTCTGGGGCTGGAGTAGAGAAAAGCCTGGACCCTTTCCTGGGAACTCGTAAAATAGACCAGATACTGACAGCTGAAATTTCTGCTCTGTGTTGTCTGCTTGTTTACATTTTGTAGGCATATTTGATTAGAGTGGGTCGAAGGAAAATACCACTCTGAGGTCAACTCAATGGTCTAGATCTTCCTGTAACTGGAGGGTGAATCTCTGTCTTGTCCATCTCTAGGTCTTTCTGGGGGCAAGAATTCTCAGTATTCTGAGATCTTTGAGGAATCTGTAGAGATCTCTGTATTTTTGTTCATTCACCTAAAACAGTAGTCACGCTAGGAATGAATGTCCCTCGATTCTTTAACCTAAGAGGAAAGGCTTGGTCTTTGGAATGAGTATCACAGAATGCCCTGCCAGGTTCTTCAGTGTGAGGCTTGCCACTGTGCCCATGTCCCACAGGTGAGTGGCACAGTCCTGGGCCATGGTGGAGGAAAGGATCTCGTGTCACTGTGTGCATCACACAGCTCGGCTGGAGAACCAGAGAAGTGTGTTGTTCTTCTCCTGAAACAGTCTCTGTCCTGTCGGCCCATGAGTATGATAGACATGGTTTCACTTTCATTCAGTGCCTCTGTGCTCAAACTCCATTTTGTGGAGCTCTGCCTCGGTTGACCGTGAGTGAAGGATAACAGTGCATAGAGTACTTGCAGACCTCATGGCACAAGGGAAGGATAACACCTTGCTCCTTCTTTGCCTTCTGAGTTTGTTAGCTTCAGAGATGGCTGTCAAGTTATTGGTCATGATGAAAACTGCCTTGCTATAGCCACAGCCTCCTGGAGGTTGATGTGAAATGTGCTTTTCTCCAGAAAAGCCCCAGGTCCAGATGAGCACTCTGCCTTATTGTTGACCCACCTGTCATCACCACCATATCGTGGAGTTTATTATGTGTGGATCACACTCCCAAATGGTTTTCTGTATCCCCACCATCCAAGGTAACCTCTGAGCATAAGGATAAAATAAATCAGCAGCTTGGCCATTGGTGGTAGAGAGAGAATTGTATTGTTTGCCTGCATCTCCAGGCTTAGGGGATAATGTCCACATAATCTGCCATGTGGCTTTGTGCCTACATCATTTGTTTGACTAATGCCCTTGGCAGACCCATATGTGATGGACACCTAGTGCAGTACCTTAAGCTGTGTTTCAGGAAGCTTGCACTCCAGGTTAGTGTCCACTGGTGCCTGATGTATTCCTACTGAAAGGAATCCAATCATGGGAGAGGAAGCTCTTCTATCTAGTTGGGATTTAAGGAAACTATTACAGCTGGAATCATATTGCCTTTTCTTTTTCTTTTTTAAAGATTTTACTTATTAGCGAGAGTACACAAGAGTGAGAGAGAGATGGAGGGAGGACAAGTCTTGGGGGGAGGGTTGGGGAAGGGCAGGGGGAGAGGGAGAAGCGGCCTCCCCCCTGAACAGGGAGCCAGACATGGGGTTCAATCCCAGGACACCGGGATTATGACCTGAGCCAAAGACAGACACTTAACTGACTGAGTCACCCAGTCACCCCAGGATATTGCCTCTTCATGTTCACTTATCCCTTGATGAGACAGTGGAATAAATACTGTGACCTTAGTCACACGAGAGAGAGATCAGCCATCAGTCTAACCAGAGAGTCCAAGAAATTAAGAGTAGTAAGTCTTCAGAAAGGGGCCTGAGGGAATAAGGCAGCAGTGTTCCCAGCAAGTGAAGGAGGAGGCAGAGGGGTGGATCTGGAGGTGGGGAGTGCTTAAACAGCAAGGGAGCTGGGGGTCAGTGTCCCAGTAGATCAGTACCTACTGCTTTCACATACATGGTCACTTAGCTTCCTCTGGAGTCTACCTGGAGAGAAGAGCTGTGGAGAAGCCCCCAAATCTGTCTTTTGAATTCCCTCAGTGCATTGATTGCAAACCTTAGCTGGTATCTGTTGACTGGAGGGGAAGGAGGTTTTGACTGTGGTTAGTACCCATAATGCTCGGTGCCAGCGCCACCCAGGACGGTGCGTGGCATTTTAACTTTCACCTAAAATGTGCTTTTATTTCCTGTTGCAATATGTAAGCTCCTCTGATGGTAGAGACTTAAGGAAATGCGGAGAGTTATTTAAGTGGAATCTCCTGGAAGACACACCCAGCGATCATTTTCATTCATATTTTTTCATTTCTTTTGGCAGCAATAATGCGGTATTTCTGTTTCATTATTATGTAGCGTTATGGGGCATATTCTCTGTGGGTTTAGACTCCAGAGTAGCATATCTGATTTATACTTGATAAAGCAGTGTTTGCCAAGTAATTTTGCTGAAAAGCAGCCACTTCGGCAGAAAGGGAAGCGCCTCCTATAAAAAGAACAGAGTATATTATGTAGCTGCACGGGAGTTCACTGGGACCAAGAGATGTCGGCTACCAGGGGCCTAGAGACAAAAAGTTTGCTTCTTTTGATTTAAGTTTCAATTTTATTTCACTTTCTTTTTGGGATAGTCTGTCAGCCTTTAAGTTTTAAGTAAGTTTCATGTTTGCTCATCACCAAGACATTGGCCCACTTCTTCCCCGTAGGACTGGTCACACCAAGCTCAACAGTATAGGTGACTGTCTACAGTACCATGGAAACTGTTGTTGATATTAAGCATTCTGTCTCCTGATCCTAAACATTACATTATGTTGGCCCAAGTTCCCTGGAGGGTTAACTTTTCCCTTATTATATAGACCAAATTTAGCCTTATTCCTATCTTAGTCTGTTCTGTTGTTTGATGATGATGATGATGTTGGCTTCTTGAAACTCAGAAGCCAGCCTTGGGATCATGAGTAAGTGTTTAGAAGTCTTTTTTAAAATGAGTTTCAAAGACAATTTTAATATGTGCCATTATATTGCAAATCAAGAAAAACTTGAGTCTTTTTTTTTTCCTACCAAATATGGATCCATAGAAAAAGTGCACGTATTTCTAATGACAGACGGGTAGGGTGACCCTCAGCAGTCCAGGGTACTGCTAGACACTCAGCTAGGGTGACTCTGTTTTTCCCGATGTTGGTTTCCTCATGCAAAGTTGCTGGTGGGTCAGTAGAGAACATCATGAGAATGCTTGTGATAGTTTTGAGGCTATCAGACTGAAGAAGCTGGCTGGGGGTACACTTCTTATTCCTGAGACACTCCTAGAGAACTTTGTGGTGTCCTTTGTTGAGGCACCACATGGAGGCCTGCCCCTGGGCAGAGGAAGTCTTTGTCCCCAAGCCCAGAGGGCCCTGGGCCTCCTTCGTTCTCCAAGCCCTTGAATCGGGCTCTGGCAGCCGCAGTTGTGGTGCTAACGGACGCCCCTTTTGATGGCAATTTGGCAGGGAGTCAAACTTTGGCCCTAAAGCAGAGGTGGTGCAATTAGACAGCTGAGATGCATTCTCTGAACACACACTTTTAATTGATTTCAGCTTGTTCAGTTCACAAAGATAGAGCTCTGACACACAGCAGCCTTCTTAGAGAGGCTTATTTTTACTTTTCCTTTATTCAGCAGCGTAATTCAACAGCAACAGAAGCAACAATAATCCAGAAGCTCTAAAGAGCGCGTATTTGGCATGGCTGGGATACAGAAAGTATTATTAAGAACTAATGAGTGAGATAGTTAGATGTTAACCGGAAAAGCATTAATGAGCAGAAGAGAATTCTGGCATAAACATCTGTTTCCGAAGCAGATGTTTGTTACCTTGTAAATTCGCCGAAGAAAAGCCTGTGGAAATGGAGCAGTGGACCGTTTTAGGTAATAGGAGGGGCTGAAGGGTACTGCGGGCGACGTTTTCAGATACCGTGTGTGTGGCTCTTCTGAAATTCGCAAATGACTGTGTTTGAGACCGTGAATTGGGGTGGGGGGCGCGGGGTAGAGTGGGGGTGACAAAAGGTGTCAGACCAAGATGAATTGCAATAGCCGATGACAATGAGCGGGAGTGATTCCTGCCTTAGGGAGAGATTTGGGATTCTCCTTGAACCGCTTAACTCCTGTTCCATCTAGTCCAGGGCTCCATGGTCCTTTCAGTGTGTATGGATCATTTTTGTTTTCATCTTCTTTGGTCAGAGATTTAAGATCTGCTCTGCCCCCAACAAAAATTACCAAACCTTTGGCTGACTTACTGGTAGCTTGATTTATGTACATGATGAAATGGCTGCTAATGAGTTAATAGTCAAACATTCCAAGATTACACAATGAATGTGCTTCAGCAGCTTCCAATCCCTCATCCCAGAGTCACTAGTTGGCAGGATTTCCAGGGATCTCCAACGGAGGCTTGGGTATTTTTTCAGAGCCTTCAAGTGATCTACCGTTGGCAGCTGCTTCATTCGCTTCTACACAGGGACAACTTGATACGGGTTATGTTCACTTAGTATCATAGAACAGACTTTAGCTGAAAGAAAGCTTTAGGATCGATCGTCTAGTTGCCCCAAACCCCTCAGTGATCAGACTGAAAAAAAAGTGGGGACTCCCTAAACGTGTTTCCACTAGTATCATCCAACAGTTGGTGAAAGGGGCTGGTTCCCAGAACCCAGGCTCCTGTCTGGAGCTTGTTCCACTGTGCCCCATTCTAGAACAAAACTCCTTCATCCTTCTCTTAGGTACTCAAGGTCAAGCATGGGGAGAGGGTTCCTCTAGAGAGAAAAGTCCTTTGGGAGAAGACCCTGGGCTTGCCCTCCTTGATGCTTTGAAAGCTATAAGTACAGCTAGAGCTGAAGTGAATTCCAGCCCCCAGACCATAGAGTTGGGACTGCCTTGCCTAGGCTTCTTGGTTTATTTGTATCCACCCTCAGAATGGTCACAGGCACAGATATTGGGATGATTTTTTTTTTTTTAAACTGTTAAATTTTGGAAAGCTGTTTTAACCAGCAGTGTGACAAGGCTGTTGCTCCCTCTGTGGCATAGTGGAAACACTGCTTGTCACTGCTGGCAGGCTGCAGAGGAACCCAGCAAACCAACCCCAGGGTTAGGGCCCCAGAGTCTACAGTGATGGTTTTGCTGCTGCTGGATGGGTCTGCTTTCTGCCACCAAAACAAGGTAGCTCTGCAATTTTTCAGGAGAATTTCTTGATTAGACCATCTTACCCCTTGGTCGTAGCCCTGGGATCTCCTTCCTGGGGCCCAGGGACTTCTGCTCGAAGACTATTTACAAGAACTCTCCAAGGACGGCCTGTATCCCTTCCACCATGTATCATGGTTATAAGAGAGACGGGTCTCCAGTCTGCCTATGTGGTGATTCCTTTTTCCGTCCCTTTGTGTGTATATTGTTCATGCAAGAAAAAGCATGAACAAAGCCATAGCTGCATGAAACGGGGTGATTTCCTAAGTTAGCAAGGCCTGTATTTTTCTGTAGAATTCCCTCTCACACAAAATTAAGGAAGGCCCAAGGAAAGAGTTGCCCCTAATATAGGACTTCTTCCCAGAGCACAGGCATTTCCTCCTCCTCATCAGGGGCTTTTTATCCTCCCAAGCAGGAACCAAAAAAGTCCATGAATATTCTAAATTAATTCTTTTTGTTATGCTTGAGGTGCTGATTCATTTCTCTTGAAAGAACCTTTGCATCTGTCATGTAGCTCCTGGCGAGTCAGAAGCAGATTTCGTGTCACTTCAAGGGGAAGTCTGTTTAACACCCTCCCACCCCATGGTCCTGGGGAGACATGACACGAGAAGAGTTTGTGTTGAGTTGACGTTGGGAGGATGCTCACGGGGCTGCCATTTTGAACAGCGTCAGTTGTATTTGTGAGTCATTGTCTCCCTGACAGCATTTCTTTCACCTGCACGACGGTGACACAGAAAAACGGAAGATGTGAGCAGTGTTGCTGTGTCTTTGAGGGCCTCTCCTGAATGACTCCTTCCATCATTATTCAGTGCTGAGGGAAGAGCCCACTGATAGAATCCTTTAAAAAAGAAAGAAAGGGGGAGGAAAGGAAGGAAGGAAGGAAGAAGGAAGGGAGGGAGGAAAGAATTCTCTTGCTGTTGAGCCCGGGTATGATTCTTCCCGTGTGGTTTTTTTGTCTTTTAGTTTGCTGGCCCACCGCTCTCGGCACGCAGCCGTTACCTCCCTTGATCCCTGTACCACCCTTTGAGGGATGTATTACTAACAAGTACCAAGAAGGGGAGATTCTGGAAGTTGTCCAAGGTCACACTGCTAGCCAGGGGTACATTAGAATTTGAACCAAACTCTAGCCCCTTCCCAAGCCCTTTCTTTTTCTACACTCTAATGTCCCCTGCCATGTGAGGCTTGACCTGTGGTAAGGTATATGGACATTCCAGAACAAATTGTCCTGGTCTTGTAACTGCGGCTTTGTTCATGGTTTTCTGGTATGAACAACCCACAGAGGCACGTGCACACACACACACATACAAAGAGAGCTTGCTTGCTTTGCTCTGCTTATGTTCTTCCTACTGATCTTTCCATTCTTGGCTTCTGTGAGCCAGCAAGCCTCTATGAGCACTCCTCTTTACCCCTACTGTGCTGCTGTGGCACTCTGCATAGCTCTATCCCAGCACCTTTCATGTCCTACTGTGTGTAGGGCATGTCATTTTGTCACCATGTGGGTGCCTGAAGGTCAAGGGCCATGTCTTGGGGCCTAGCCCAGAACTTGGTACATGTGGGCCTTGCTAACTCTGTGCAGATCTGAACTGAACCAAATCCATAGTAGGAGATTTCAAACCTGTGTGGCATTGATAATACGGATGACCTGAGCTTCAGGAGGTGGCCTAGCCTGTATACTTAAGCAGGTCTAGAAATGGCCTCTCGATGGAAGACATCTGTTGTCTTTCTACTTTCCAAGCACTGTGAAAAACTCCACCAGCAAAAGGTTTGAAGAACGATAACATTTACGGCTCCCTGGCCATAAATTCACTGAAGAGCACATAAAAAACACCATTCCCACAGGGTTATGGCAAAGATTCAGTATTGCAAACATCTGCATATGAGCAGTAAAGCTAACCTCTGGTGTGCAGTACTCGACTGTTATCAACATATATTAACATTAGTGACAATCAGATGTGATTATCTGAGATGGCGTTTTATCTGCCAACTGCAGACTTATGGCTTCTAGAAACCCAATTTGCCTTCTTGCTCATTTGTTGTTTTTATATGACTTGAATCCCATGCAGAAATTTGTGATTAGTGTGACTCTTCCTGCTTTTATTATCTGGTGAATATGGGGAGGGTACAAATTTCCTGCACTTAAGTTGATTTTTAGCATCTTGAATAGGAGAGGCCCTCAAAAGTTTGTTAAACAGCTAAGTAAATTTTAAAGCATTTTTTGCCTTACATTTGAAGAAACCTACTGAGCCAGGAAAAAGGGATAGATGCTAATATTGGCTGATAGGGTTTTTTATACAACAGGTTTGTAATTAATTTTATAAGGTCATTGGTTGGAGGGTATATATTACACAACACATCTTAAGGTTTCAATTGCTGTCATTATTTATTCTTGATTCTTTAAGGCCAGGTTTGGCAGAATTTTTCTGTTGAGAGCTAGATAGTAAGTATTTTAGGGTTTGTGGGTCCAGTGTTCTCTGTAATAACTACTGATTTCTGCCATCGTAAGGTGAGGATAATGCATAAATAAATGAGTGTACCCTGTGGTCTAGCAACATTTACTGACAAAAATAGGTAATGGGCTACAGTCTAACCTCTGATCCAAATAATATTTTTTCTAAGAGAAGCTTTTGGGAGATTTAGGGGGAAAAATTGTAGACTTTTTGCAAATGGAACTTTTATCTGGCTCCCATTCCATTTGGCAATGTCTAACGTGGCCAAATTAGATTTTAAGTTAAAATATAAAACTTGACATAAAAAATTTGTCCTTTATGCTAGCACAGTGATTCTTAATACTTATTTGATTTTAGTTCGTCTAATGCATATAATGCATTTCCAGTAATAATGACTTACTACAGCAAATGTCTCCCAAGGAGAGGGATTGAGAGACACTGGTTTGGTGACATTGCTCTGAGTTCTTTAAAGTCTGTTTTAAAACTGTCTTAGCATAAACCTTTGCATTCAGATGAGTAGAACTTCAGATGGGCAGAAATATTTAGGTGTCAAAAAGCAAGAGCTTAGACTCAGAATTCCTTCTGAGACTTAATCCCAGCATCACTGACCAAGTGCTTTCTTCGTTCACACCGGGCTGTGGAGCTCTATGGAAACAGACCTATGCGGGAACTTGCAAGCATTGCCTGGGTGATGGTCAGATTTCTGAATGGCAGAAAGGTTTCCGGTTTCACAGTTTGAAAAGGATTACCGAGGTAGAAGCAAGGGAAATATCTGAGAGTGTATCTTGTAATACTTATTTTTCTCTTGGTTTGAGGTTATTTTTTTTTTTTTTTTTTATGCCTCTCCAAACAGTGACTGAGACCGTCAAATTTGCACGGTGCTGTTCCAGGCAACTTAGGCAGTTGGCAACCCTGTGACCCAGGATCACAGCCCCGGAGTAGTGGAGCTCAAGTAAACTATTCTTACTCCTTATTGGTTACTTCAGAGTAGCATTTCCACCTTGTAGTCTGGAATGATTTTCAAGGAATCCTCACAGGTGTAGCAGCTGCTGACCCCTGAGAGTTAAGCCATTAGCCCTCCCCACTGGAATCTTCACTGCTTGTCTTTGCAAATAAGTGAGCAGAAGTTGGGGGCAAGAGAAACCCTGTGTGACTGGGGCAGAGGCCTGTGACTTGTGTAGCCCTGTGTGGAATTCTTCAGACGGTCAGGGCCAGGCCGTTGTGACTTGTCGTGTGACCAGCGTGGGTAGTGGAAGATGGTTCTCCCAGGGTGGTCCCCACCTAGGCAGTATCAGCAGCTTTTGAGAGATGCAAATTCTCAGACCCCCATGGCCATCCTACTAAATCAGAGTCTTTGCTTGTGGGCCCAGGAATCTGTTGGAACCAGGCCTCTCGCGGACCCTCCTACTTAGTAAAGTTTCAGAAGCCCTGCTTGGTTTACCAGCGGGTAAGCTCTGTCTAGTACCTTTTTGTGGTTGTGGAAATGGAGGGATGGAGGGCCAGTGACTCGTCCACATCAAACAGCCTCTTGGGGGGAGGGACCTGCTGGTCTGATTCCCAGTCCAGCCTCCAGGGCGGGGGCAGTGCCAGTTTAGGAGGACTGCGAGGAGGTCAAGGGCCTTGGACAGAGTGGTGACTTGGGACCAGTGTCTGTGCTCCCTGCCATTTGTGCTGTGGGGGAGAGGCCTGGTCTGAGGAGAGATGGAAGGGATCAGGACTGCCAGCTCTCCTCCTCCCCTGGGCAGCCTGTCTCCATTGAAAAGCCTGGTGACCCCGCTGTTGAACTTCCTCTTTTAAATAAACAGCTCCCTAGAGCATCTTTGGCTGAGCTTAGCAACAGGGGAGGAGGGAGAGAGAGGGGCGGGAGGAGAACAGGCTCCCCCGTTATCATCATGTCAGTGCAATCACTGGGAATTACGGTTGAGGATTAAGAGTCACTTGGGGATAATTCAGCCAGGCTGGAGAGGGAAATAGATACACACACACACACACACACACACACACACCGTAAACATATTGCTAAAATTCATGGCACCAAACAAACAGCATAGGAAAACAAGTATGGGCAGAACTGAAAGGGCCTGAATTTTGAATAGGTGGTATAGGCTCCAGAATGATCTGTTTCCTAAACACTTTTGGTGAAGTTGTATACACAGTGACTAGAACAGAGCAGCTGCTTCCCCAACTCTGTGCATTGCTCTGTTTCAGAACTAGCATCCCTCTCCTCCAGGCATCTGTTCCTGAGAACACTTGAAGGTTCTGCCAAGAGAACTCAAACTGGCGAGAGAATACTTGAAATGTGGAAAACAAGACACAGACATGCATGTGCGCACACACACTCCTGAAAAGATACAGCAAGGCCCAAAGGAGAGTATCCCCTGTGTCCCAATATTCAGGTGCCTCTGAAGAAGGTCACATATATCTTCTGTCTATTGTGATTATCCTTGGGCCTGATGAGGAGACCTCAGCCAGTTAGGGTTTTGCTTTTCCCGGACAGGGTGTGGGATTTGTTGACACTTTTTGACTGGGTCTTCAAGGTTGGTACCTAGAACATCTTTTCTTACCCTGTGAGGCAACTGTCCAGTCCAATGGGATTTGCCCAAGCATAGTTAATGGAGTCCAGAAGAATGCTGTGCTTTTCCAGTCAACCTTGAAAGAGCCAAATAGACCAGAGCAACCCAAAGTAGCAAGAGAAAATAATTTGTTCACCCTCAGTGAGAGGCTTGGCACACCATTCAATTGAGAGGCACAGCCTAGACTTCATGGGGCCAATGTAAGGTGAGAGCTCCCTTCAACCCTTTTGTGTGTCTCTCACTTCAGGTTGGCTGTAAGGTAATCAATTATCTCTGTGATAGAGGCTCTTACCACTTCTGTCCAGCCAAGTGGTGGGCCTTAAACATGGGTTAAACCAGGAAGGAAACAGTCCCACCCTAAGTTTTCCATGTGTGGGTGCCCTTAAAACCACTTTGAACAAAACAGAAGTGACTCTTAAGTTATTCCTCATTTTTTTATTCTTTATCCATTCTTCCTCATGCTTTCTAACTTGGTAATTGACAGAGGTCTAGGTATTCCCATCATCCATTTGTTGTACATAATGAGGCTGTATTTTATTTCCTGGGGAGGAGCAATCTCCATAAGGGAGAAGGTGGAGAGAGGTATGGGCTTTCTCTCCCTTTCCAGATTCTCCCCATTAGCCTTAGAGCACTACACAGTCGTTTTCCAGGTGAACAAACGCTGCAACAGATGAGTCCACAGACATGTGTTCTGGGATTATTTGGGTTTGTTTAAATTGAGCTTTCCCTACACCAAAAGATTTTATGGAAATACATCGTGGTTTGGGACAAGGAGAGATTTTCAGCTTCAGACATGCAGGGGCCAAGAGATTAACTAACTACTCCATTCCAGAATGTCCATGACTGTGCATGGCTTTATCTTGGAGAATTACTGCTTCAAGCCCAAATAAGCTAAAGGAACACATCTCCTCTTTTCTCTGATACCTACTAGAACTGAACATTGTGTAATCTTGATATTCCCTCTCTAGATTCTGCCTGGAATTTTTTTTTTTTTTAAGATTTTATTTATTTATTTGACAGAGATCACAAGCAGACAGAGAGAGAAAGAGAGAAGAAGGCAGGCTCCCTGCTGAGCAGAAAGCCAGATGCGGGGCTGGATCCCAGGACCCTGGGATCATGACCTGAGCTGAAGGCAGAGGCTTTAACCCACCGAGCCACCCAGGCGCCCCTGCCTGGAATCTTAATAGCATGGTCACTATCAGTGAAGGCTAATGTGATCCATTCAGATGTTCTCAGAGTTGGAGAGGGAAGCCATGTTGTGCCTTGGGGAAGGGACACCTGTTCTGTCTTCTTGTGGGGGTACAGGGACAGAACCCTGCAGTGAAGAACACCACCCTCAACTGCCAGATGCCACTTTCACAGCAATTCCACATTGTTCTGAGAGAATGCCTTTGTGGTCTCAGATGCTGGCTTCATGTGGAAAGCTGAAAAGGAAGTATTTTGTTGCCTGTGGAGCACTGAAGATTTGGAGCACCAAAAGATTCAGGAGCCCTTACACTGAAACCTGGTTCTGGGAGTCTCAGTGTTATCTTAAAGAATTCATTCAGCCTTTCTCTACCTCCCTTTCCCCATCAGTGAGGTTGGATTAGAATGAAATGCTTCCTAAGCATCTGTTAATGACAACACTAACTCTTTTTTTTTTTTAATTTTACTTTATTTTATTTCAGTGTTCCAAAATTCATTGTTTATGCACCATACCCAGTGCTCCATGCAATACATGCCCTCCATAATACCCACCAGCAGGCTCACCCCACGCTCCCACCCCTGCCAAAATCCTCAGTTTATTTCTCAGAGTCCACAGTCTCTCATGGTTTGTCTCCCCCCTCTGATTTCCCTCAACTCAATTCTCCTCTCCATCTCCCTGTGTCCTCCATGTTATTCCTTATACTCCGCAAGTAAGTGAAACCATATGATAATTGACTCTGTGCTTGACTTATTTCACTCAACATCATCTCTTCCAGTCCCGGCCGTGTTAATGCAAAAGTTGGGTATTCATCCTTTCTGATGGAGGCGTAATACTTTCTAATTCTTTAACTCCATATTAAATTGATCAAGAACAGTATACATATTCCACCTTCTCTTAGGATTCTAGAGTGTCCTAGCCACAAGAAACTTAAAGAAATAATTGCCAGAGATTTACTTATAAATGTGATTTTTAGGATTAGACAGAAATCTTGTAATTCTTGCCCTACAAGAGCAACCACGTTGGCATTTGCCCTTCAATCTTGATGAGGAGCTTGAAAGTTCTCAATTACTATTAAGCAGTACAGCACTTTACAGCATTCTTTTACATGTGATCCTTACAGCCAACCTGTGAAGTGGCTGTGTGTTATCCCCATGTTTTGGAGATGTGATTAGTAAGTGGTGAAGCTAAATATTGTTCTTCTGTCTCCCAATTTTCCAGAATTCTAGTTACTATTCCCAGTGCTAATTCTAACAAATTACTGATTATAAATCCTGGTTACTCTACTAATGGAGTAAGTTTTTAGCCCTTGCTATGGACATCCTCTTTCTGCCCCATTCCACTCTCTGCTCAGTTTTCTTTGGAAAGTAAAATATAAGCAGGGAAAGATATATATGGCAAGAAATGATTAATAATACCAGTTTATATTCAGCATCTGCAAATATATGTATTTTTTGGTCCCGAACTTGTAAATAATCTTATAAATGAGTCACTCTCTTGCCTTTTTGTAAGCTGTATCTAGTTCATATCCCTCGTCCAAATATAAACCCCTAAAGGTTAAGAGTACTCTTCTTTTCAAGGCAATAAGGAACAGACAAAGTTAGCCTTTTCAGGTATTTTCATGTAGTCAGGAAAGCTCGCCAAGGGAGTGAGGGTAAGATGGCCCAGTGCCCTTGGGCCTTTAGAAAATGTCTCATGGGGGTAAATGCTTTGATTCCCAGCAGTGCAGGAGGTAACAGATGTGAGGCTCTCCATGGTGCTTACCAGAAATATGTATGTACTGTGGGACAGAACAAGGTACTTTGAAGATTGGAGAATTTGTCGGCCCTGTGACTGTTCACTTTATTTCTTTCTTCCTGTGCAAAATGTCTCCAGACCCAGAGGGAGAGGCACCAGCCAGACAGTGAGTCAAATGACAAGTTGACAAAATGGTTGTAATTCTAGAAGCTGCAGTCCCATCTCACTCTTTTTATGTAGGGGTGGGATGAAGCCAAAATCTGAAACAGCTCCCAGGAGAGCAAGAAGATATTGTTACTAATGGTTGGACTGACCTGAATTCTTTCCACATTTGTTTATGCTAGTCATTGGAATAAACATCTGAACCGCATCTACATGAGCACCCATATCTAGCAATGGTGTTCTTATTAACTGAGAGTCAGCCGAGCCTCGCAAAATACCCACCACGTGCAGGACAAGCGATCGATACCATTGTGGAAAGGCCTCCGAGTAACACCATAAACATCTCTACTCCTTATCCAGAGATTTAATGGCAGTGGGCGCAATATGGGACAGCAGAATTTGATACCGTATTTGAGCTATGTACTTTTTATTAGGGGCAGATTTGTGAAGGTTTAGGCAGGGTGTCTGTTTATGTTCATTCATTCCTCTTCTAAACAAATGATAACTGAACACTGCTACTACCCGTTATTGTACTGGAAACTCCAGAGAGAGCACTGGCCTGTGGTTCTGCCTTCCACTCCCCTGCACTCGGGTGGGGAGAGTAGGTAAGAACACAGGGATGTTCAAAGGTCAGTGGCAGGTGCTGCAAGCTTAGGTGTTTGAGAGCATGAGGAATGAGCCCTCAGTCATGCTGGGTATGGAGAGTATCAGGAAGAAATGGGAATGGAGGTTTAGGTTAAGCTGAAGGTGCATAGAAATTAACCAGGTGAAGTTTGCATGGAGTCCAGACGGAGAGAAATGGAAATTGCAACCAAGTGAAGGAGTGCAAAGACCTGGGGAGCTAAAAGAGAGGGAGGTTTCTGATAGCTGGTGGCTTCCTGAGCTGCCTGTGGTGTGGTAGAATGAACCCGCCCCTCCTTCTCCACCGCATGCTAGCCATGACTTCATTTATCCTTACCCGATGCTGGTCACGTGTTGGCCTCTTTATATACGTGATTTGTTGACTCCTTCTCCCCTATTTGAAGTATTATTGTCTCCATTTAAACATAGAAAACCCAAGTCCTCAGGAGGTTAAATAAGGTGCTCACAGTTGCATAGTTCATAACACAATCAAGCCAGGTTTCAAACCAGGTCTAATAGAAAACATGAACACCTCAGCACTGCCATCCAGGAGTGTCCAGGCCAGAAACCATGCAGCTTATGGAATCTGGTAACCAGATCTGTCTTGTTCATGAGTCTCCCTGCCGTAGCATCCTGCCAGCTCTCTCAGGATGAGGAGCTGGGTCGTTCAGGTGCCACTGGGTACCTGGAACAGAGTAGGCACATTGTATCCTCACAATAAACACTTGGTAACAAAACATCTCTTGACCATATATTCCCTTTTCCATCCTCGTGATAAGAGTTGAGATGGAATTCAGTGCCCAATGACGTTTGGACTTATGTACTTTTTACATAATTCTCCTGAAACTCAGTAGGTGACTTAGTAGAAGATTTAACTGGTGGATGGAGGAGAGATTTAGCTACTCTTAAGGAATCTTTGAAATCCTCCTATGCTCCTTGATTATGCAAGTGGGATTGTTACTGCTCAAGAGAGAGAGAGCCTATCCTGCCACCAGAGAAACAAAGTCAGGCTTATGTCGTGGAGAGTTTTATAAACTAGCTGAACAGTGTAGAACTGCATCAAAGATCTGCTATTGAAATCAGTCATTTATATCTCTTTAAGTGATACGTTAGCATCTTTCAATCTTACTGCTTTTTTAAAGGGAGTACTTTTTAAATAATTTGAAGACAACGTCTCAATGAATTGGTGGCATCATTTCTGATGCTCAGACTATATAAAATCTCAAGGGTATGGTTTTAGAATAGTATGGATTAAAGTTAGTATTTTTTTTCCAGTGGTCAGGAGGAGGATAATAAAAATCTGTTAATAAGGGAATCTTGGACAAGTGGTGCCCATAAGGCAGAGTGGGAAGCACATGGGCTTTCTAATTCGATCTCCTCTCCCTACCATGTTCAGAAATGGAGGTGAGTTAGTCTCATGAACTCTGGGTTTTCTTGCTTGTTACATGAGGATAAAACAGCTTGCCTTTTAGAATTGTTGTAAGGTTTAGAAATAGTACGCAAGGAACAGTCAGTTCATTGCTTAACCGGTGGTAGACGTTTAAGCCCCTATTCTATGAGGTAGGTGAAAACCTGTGCTTGCCTTCTACTTACCCCTGTGTAGGCTGTGCCCTGGCTATGGCATGGTTTCTGATCATAAATAGAACATAAGAACTTGGACACCGAACTCAGAAAGATGTGGATTCAAATTATGGCTTTAACACTATCACTTTGACTTCTGCAACTTACTTTTTCTCTGTGCATCATCTTTTTCCTCTGTGAAATGGGGAATGTGATTGTATCTACCTAGTAGGGTTATTATTGGGACTGAATGAGAAGAGCTGCTGAAAGCCCTTAATATGGACTTGGTGTATAATAAATACTCAACAGACACTAATTATCATCAGCTACCTATTATCTAGCGTTGCTTTACTGGGAAGTGGGTATCAGGCTCCCCCTAGGATGAGAGGGCTTGCTGTCTTCACTGAGGCTCTACAAATAAGGTCGCAGTTCAGTATTACAGAGGCTGTGAAAGCTACTCTGGGGGTTTGGGACAGAAGCAGGTGCCCTTGCCGTACTCTCCCCCAGTTCAGAGGCTGTAGGGCATTCCAGTCAGAGGCCGGATCTGCATGGGAGGATACAGAAATGGAAGAAGGACCCACGTAGGGCACCACAAAAGGGGGTTAAGGAAAGAAGAGATTCTTCCGTGTGGAGAGGGATTGGAGGCTTCAGAAAAACGCTGGGCATTTATTTTTTTTAAGGGACCTAACAGCACAGAGAAGTAAGAAAGTACGTTTTCGAAAAGGAGGTTTCTTGGGAAGACCTGTATCTTTGTTCGATAAACACAGAGAGAAGTGTTGACAGAAGGCACGTAGTTGGCAGTGCACTTCCCAGGGCAGACGTCCCTTTCCCAATGCCAGGGCTGCCCACGGTAGAGGTGGCTGTGGCTCAGCACCCAGTGGCTGGGGGATCGGGCAATATGGGCAGACAGTTTCTGCCTCCCCGAGTCTGTAACCCTTGCTAGGTACAGTCTAGACTGAAGGAAATAATTTAGATTCACAGCCATTTCCCTGGGACATGGATGTAGAAAGATGGCAAGCAGCAGCTGACCCAATGTAAAATGCTCTTTTTCTTGAACCACGATCATCTTCATTAGGAATCTGAATCTGCTGGATCAGCCCCCGAAGGCTATCCTTTTGAGATGTATCCTTCCTCACTCTCCCTCTGTGTTTTCCTCTCACTCCCTCCCCCACTTAAAAAAATAGATTCCCCCTGGATCACGCCTGTATCATCTACAATTAAAGATTACTTCAACTGCTGACAATGCCCCAAGCTATTCTTTAAGACTATCTCATTCTACTTAGCAGTGCCCTGTGCCTGCTGATCCCACCACAGTGTTTTCTCCACTGAAGACGTTGCCTCAACAAAATCTGTTTTAGAGTTTTCCTTGCTTCTCCATGCTGAATTCCAGTCACAGTCAATGGCCCACTTGTGTGTAGTTCAAGAAGCAATTAAGGGCTCTTTTCTCCGAACAGGCAAGGGAGGGGGTAGAGTGAAAAATGATCATTACTCTGATGAGTCCTCTGCGTTACTGAACAGTTCACAGATCTTTGATAGCACAAGTCCCCCACATTGAAACCCTTCTCTGTAACTGCCTTCTGCAGGCTCTCTTGCTGTTGGACAGACTTGAGGGGGGGTCAAGGACTCACATGTCATAAGATCGGAGCAGTCCTGCACCTGACTTAGGATTCTGATTAAATATGATTGTACCAGCTGCACAGTAACCCGCAGCAGGATGATGGTGTCATTGGAAATGTAAAAAGTGCAAGCTTGGGAGACCTCCCAAGTAACCTTGCCATCTCCATTGTGAGCCTTTTGTTATATCCTAGGAGGTGTGTTATAATCAGAATACAATAGTCTTATTTATCTGTGTTTGTCTATGTGAATTGTGTCTGTCTTTAGTGTGTATGTTTGTAGAGGGAGGAGACTTTGATCCATCTTCTACATATTGGGCCTAAAACAGAACTAAAGACAGAAGCTGCTTAAATGTTTTTGGTGAAGTGATCAGTGTATCCCCTCCTTGATGTCTCTTAACAAATGTGTGCTATGTATGGAGGGGTAAATGAGGTCCTGGGAAGAGACGAGTCATTACGTGTCAGCGGTTCTTGAAGAGCAGGCCTCCCTCCACCAGCAGCATTAGCGTCACTTGGGAATGCGTGAGAAATGAGTGTTCCTTGGCCCTGCTCTCAGAAACTCTGAGGTCAGACCCAGCAATTGGTGCTTGCATAAGCCTTCCAGCACATTCTGACATGTGCTCATGTTTGAGAAACACTGGTCTAATAAACTCTTCCTTGCCCTCTGGCACCTCTACAGACTTTGTTCTGTGAAGAGGAAACCTTTGGTCCTAGCAAGACTAGAGAACTGGGGACTGAGCTTTGAGGTGAGGGCAAGCTTTCCTGCAGCCTCCCACCTGCCTCCATAGGGTAACAACATAGCAAATTTCTGCCTTTAAGGAGCCAAGGAGTTCCACACTACCTCATGATGGGATATTGAGGCATTCTTGCCTTGAAGAAGATATCTTCTTGCTTCTCCACTAAGTATGCATGTTGAGGCACAGAAGGGCACCGATTCTTGATCAAAATGTAAGAAGCTATAGTGTGAGAAGTTTGGATGTGGAAGACTTGGATCAAGGCACAGGTCTGTTGCAGTAGCTTTGGGACTCTGGGAAAATCCATTAACCTCACTAAACTTAGATGGACCTGAGTTTCCCCATCTCAAAAGCAGAGTTAATTATATCTGCCCTATCGTAGGACGTTCTGCTCAGTGGAGATGGGGGTCAGGATGGGATTTTGCCCAAACTCACTTTTCTTCTCAGACTTCTGGATGAAGGTGCCCTACCAAGGATAGCTCAATAGGGACAAAGTATTGTTATGTTTTAATCGTATGCATTTATATTTGTGTGTGTACAAGTGCACATGCATGCACACACACACACACACATATACACAAATATTGCTTCTCTGGTAAAGGATAATAAAACGGAAGGCTGAGTTGTGTCAACCTAAATGAGGCCTTCCATCTCCACCTTGTGGTCAGACTCTATGTCCAGTTACCTCTCCAGCCCAGGCATGAGCAACTGGAATCCCAAGCATGACCAAGGTCAGGGTGTGGTGACCACACAAAGGCAGGAAACTGAATAGAGCTTGCCCACTACAACTGTCAGAATAAGATTGGGTAGGGAGTCTAGAAGGCTGCATGAGAGGGTAGCAGTTCTGTCAGTTCTGTCAGTTGTGATCATGATCCAGAGACAAACAGGCTTTCATGGGTTGAGTGTGCCCCCTCCCATGGAAGGGGCTAGCACTAGGAGAAAATAGAAGTTCTCTTCTTCCTCATTAGCTAAAAAGCAAGCACTCTGAAAATGTTAACAATGTATATGTGTGAGTTATTGCGTTTAGTATTTCTTCTCCCCAATTCCCCGGTGCCATGGCTAACAGTGGGCCCTGAGCACCCCCTCATTGGTGAGTTTGGCTCTTATCTGCCTCGTGGGTAGGGATGGGGCTTGGTGGTCAGGGTAGGTAGCAAACTAGCTCAGCTTAGTTAGACTCATGGTGCTGAGACAATTCCAAGGGAGTGGGCAGAAAGGAAAATAGAATGAAAGGTGAAGGTCAAGAGGAAATTTAAGTCATCAGATAGGAGAAAGCACTCATCAAAACAAGATGGGAGGGGGCTTATAACTGAATGCTTCAGACAGTGGCTGCTATGTGTGACCTATGTGATGGCCTTAGGCCTGTTGAATGGGTGGATTCAGTAGGCCAGAAATGCTGGGGATAGAATACATTTTGGCCCAACATGGCAATACATCAGAAAGCCTAATCCCACCACTATTACATGGGACCTGATTGTGCCTTGATGCTACCCCACCCCTCCTCCTTCTTCTCAGCCTACAAACTGTAGCCACCGAGGCCTATGTATGTGCCTGGTCCCCACAACTGCCATTCTGCTTAGATTGTGGTGTCCTGCCATCTCTTAGGGCTGAAGCCCTTCCTTCACCCCAGCATACCAGAAAATGAGAGCCTTTCCCCTGGTGGTTAACTCTGCCTGGGCCTCTCATCGCACATCCCATTTAACCATTTCTATAGTGCTAACACTTATCTAGTGATAGACATGACCATTGACTGCGGACGCTCCTCCTTCTGTCCCATTTATCAGACAACTGTAGGTATTTTGAACAGGGCCACTGCATAAAGTAGTGCAGGTTGTGTCTAGACAACTGGAGAGGGTGCTTTCTACATGGTGGCCTATGTGTGTAATGTGTGAGTACACCTCACAGCCCTTGTGTTCCTTGGATAGGATGTGATTTTGTCCTACTTCTTTGCATATTATAACTTAGACTGACAAACTCAGTTTTACTCAGCTCCACAGCTCATTGCAACCCTTGGTTCTTGGGGTGAAAATGAGAAAAGAAGGAGTTCAGATATAATGTGTGGTTTTTTAAGTCAACAGCTAAGTTTGGGTGGAGTTAAACATGACAACCATCACTCCCCCAGCCCAATTCTCACTACTAACACTTACTGAGCACCTACTATGTGCCAGGCACATAACACGGTTGAAGGACATCCCAAGACTTTCTCTAACTGCAGTCTGGCAGGACCATTGTTTCTTACTAAATCCAAAGTGACATGTTACACAAGATGAAATCTATTAAGTAGTCCAAGAAAGGTGACCTTGAGAAGTAGATACACTTAGGCCTGCTACCTAAAGACATTAGGTCTGACAGAGAAAGCTTCCCCAACCCCCACCCAAATTTCTAAGGTTCCCAAACTTGCTCAGCTCATGGTGTCTTTGTGTGCCACTAAAGTTTTCACCCCCAGACCAAGAGAAATACCTAATGTTTATTAATAGTTTCAAAAACTCAATATTTGTAGTCTGTGCTCCCTTACAGAGATCACTGTGTGACCCTGGAAATTTGAAAATATTTGTGGCTTTCCTAAGAGTTTGCTGCAGCACACTGTTTGGGAACCATGACCCTAACCACACCTGACACAAACAGGGTGGAGCTTAAACTGTTGAGTTTCCCAGAAGTCTGCCATTGTCATACTTTCCCCTGGAATAGTCCAGCAGAATAATGAAAATTTTTACACAGTCCTTTGGGAAGGAAGACAATTTGGGGGAAAGAAGATCATTTTGATAAATTGTAAGGAGCTGGTAGAAATTGTCTGTTTCCTTAGCAGCATTTCAATTTCAGGGTAAATTTCAGACCAGAAGCACAGCATTTCTGGCCAAGAATTCCTTCATATCTTTTTGCAGGTATCCCACCTAGAGTTCAGTTTAGAAGCAATATTTTCTTTTTGGAGCAACAGGATCATTGCCCATATCCCAATTCTGTTTCTGACTCTGTATCATTCAGTGGACCTTTGGTGACTTCAGGGCAGGGTCTAGTATAGAGTAGGTTTTTAATTTGTGGCTTTGAGTTATATAACTCCTTTATGGATAGCTTGTAGATATTTTTATTCTTCAAGTGGTTTCCCTCATGACCATCACTGCTGTCATTCTTTGGGCTTGTTTTTTTAGGGTTGCCAACAAAAGGTAGCACAGATACATCAAGCATTGCAGCTAAGGCTGCCTTTAAAGGCATGGGCTTATCCTTCCAACTGTTCCCAAAGAGTGGTGATGTCAAAGAACACTGGCATGGCCGTGGAGGTCCTGGTGCTCCTTATGATAAATAGCAAGCACACCATTCACAAAATGTACCCAGGCTTCATTCTTCAGGTGCCCTTGTTCTAGAGTAGAAAGCCTTTGGACCCTTAAAGCCATCCTACATTTTAGAGTTCAGTTATGAGCAGAAATGCAAAGTTCTGGTAGCAAGAAACAGTATCTTCTGTTCATTGAGATGGACTGCCTGATATTCTGGAAAAAGAGTGAGTCATAAACTGTTGAAATTTAGCAATGAACTTGGCAATGTTTGGCATTTGTGGCAGGAAAACACAGTGGAGAAATTGAGGAACTCCAGAAAACCCCATTTCTTTTACAGGGACTGCCTATGCCCAGTCTAAAGAATGGGTGAAGCATAATGATACTGATATAGGATACAACTCGAGAAGCTGTCACCACCCAGTTTCTGTTTAATATTTACTTTAAGTCAGTACCTGACAAATTGAGATGAGAACTTCAGCTCTGGGAATTTTTTTGTTTCTTTATTTTCCCACCACTCTCCCCAAGCCCATTTCTCTTTATCCCCTAGGCCAACATCATCAAAAATCCCTTGGGTTGTGGCAAGTCACAGCCCTGCAATATAAGCAGTGGTGATGTTTAGGCAGTTCATGCCATCTGAGAAATTGGAACCACTGTGCAGTGAGTGATAGCGCTGCAAGGAAGCCGGCCCAGACAACCTTTAATAACCATGCCAACCCTGAGAGAGTCCATGCTTTTGAGATGTGAGCTGTTAATAATCCCACAGGGTCGTTAAGTGTCTTGGTTTTAAATAAAACAGGAGCAGTAAGTCAGCTTGTTGTGACGAATAGTACACCTGCTCGCTGCCCTCTCCCTTGCCTCACAATCAAACAGAAGCCCCTTAGCATACAAACCTCACCACACTGCTCAGAGGAGCCATTTATAGCATAGAGGCAAGAGAGAAGAGAGCATTTCCAGGCCTTTACCAGTTGTAGTTCAGAGCATTCATGGACCGTCTGCTTTAGGTCCCTTTTCTACAGGGAGTGCAGAAAAGGTGCATATGATGATGGTAAGGAATGGATAGGAAACCATACCTTTATAGTCTTTTCTTCATTTGCTACAAACAACCTTGGGTCTGTCTGCACCTAAATGCCTGGACCTCAATTTTCCTGGGACTCTGAAATGGAAACACTGACTTGGAACACTTACCATATCCCAACAGTTTTCCTACAGCCTGTGCCCTGCTCTGAGTGCTTTCCATGTATTAACTCACTTAATCTTCAAAAACAGTTTTAGAACCAAGAAAGGTACTGTCATTATGATCCCTCAGTCCTTATTAGGGTCATATGGTAGCCTGAGATCTCCATTAGTTCAGAAAAGTGCTGTTTCCAGGGCAGGGGTGCTGGCTAGGCTTTATAAGGTAGAAATTGCCAAGAAACCCTTCATACCTATTTGCAGATATCCCATCTAGGATTAAAAAAAATAACATATATAGCTTACAGTGACTTTCCTTGTGAAGATTTTATTTATTTTAGCAAGGAGGGTGTAGGAGCAGAGGGAGAGGGACAATCAGACTCTGCGCTGAGCATGGAGCCTGACGTTGGTCTTAATCTCTTAACCCTGAGATCATGACCTAAAGTGAAATCACGAGTGAGATTTCAGTCAGTTGAGCATGTGATGCTCAACTGACTGAG
This sequence comes from Mustela nigripes, assembly GCF_022355385.1. Taxonomy (NCBI): domain Eukaryota; kingdom Metazoa; phylum Chordata; class Mammalia; order Carnivora; family Mustelidae; genus Mustela; species Mustela nigripes. Next base: position 40,998,082 of record NC_081569.1, on the reverse strand, counting down.
CCACTCTGGGGCCCATAGTGACTTTTTAAAACAATCAAATTGTGCAGACTAAAGACCCCACTTTACATAAAATGCCATTTGTGTTCTTTTAAGGTGCAATTTTTTGTTAAATGGTAGACCTTTTAGGATAGACTTATTTGAAAGTCATAGATGTATGTAGTTCTTTAGACAGATAATCTCTCCATTCAGCATTTAAAGTTACAATATTTCTACTCTAATGATTCTTAGAGTAGCTTGAAATGTGGAAATGTGAGTGATTTTGCTTTTTTCACTCGGTATTATTTGATCATGACATAAAAATAGAAACTGCTGTATTTCTTATAGGCTTATCAGTGCCCATGTCCACAGGGCAGGGTGTACTGAGAGAAGGGGGATAGCATGCAGGTGATACCATCTTTTCATGAAAGAACGAAATGAAAGTGTTTTGGCTTTCTTTCAGTAACATATCATTTGTAACTTCTTCCCCTCATTTATAATCATTTCCATTTATAAACAGTAATTTGCTCTTACAAACATGTACTGTAGTTAGAGTTCTGTTGGGAGCAATTGGTGTTCTTGCTCTGTGACATCATGAGCATTTAAAAAACTATAATTATAAATATCCTCTAAGGTAAAAAAAAAAATATATATATATATATATAGTAGAAAGAATTGGAGGATCTGTCTAGAGACTAATTCAGTAAGAATTTGTCTCTGTATGTCCTGCCCCCACCCTCATCTCGGTGAGTTGAGACACCTCCAGATTTTTCAAAACTCACTGTAGATATTGCCTACCACAAATCTCTGAAAATGTTACTGTTTCAAGAACAGTATTTAGTAACAGTATTTCTTGACATCGAACATAGCTTGTTGCTATTAACCTTGATCCCCAGTTCTGAAATCCAAAGAGTAAGCTTGGATTCCTTTGCCTTATACCGTGAATTGTGGATTGTGGGCTTTTATCTCATCTCCCCCACCAAGTCCAAGGATACACCAATGGAATCAAAGTTTGTATTTCTCTGAATGGTTTGAGGTAGAGAGAAATACCTGGTCTTAGTGATAATAATGAGTAGAAGACCCAAACATGAAGTATTCAGAGGAAAAGGATCCATGTATCAAAGACATTCTCCAGTTTCATAACACTTGCAGAGTGGCATTTCAGCAGAGGAGACCATTAGATTACTAATGGGGTATTTAGAGAGGAAGGAGCAAAAGTAGAGTGTAATCTGAATATATAAACCGCTTATGTTCTTAAAGTCCAATTTGTACCCAGGTTTTTTTTTTTTTTCTAACTCAGAATGTATTTCCCTGTAGGATCTATATTTTGCATGCTTTTGGACTCCCCGACTAGCTTATGAAAATCTTTGTTGAGCACAATGTAGTAATGTGGTTTTTTGGAAAGAGCAGAGAATTAGATATCGTATGGCCCTGGGTTTGAGTCCCAAAACTGTAGCACTTCTAGTTGTTTGGCCCTAGGCAGGTCACTAAAGCTTTCAGTGGTTTGGTTTATTCATACATAGAATTCACATGCTGAGACCCAGTGTTTGATCTAGAGTAGATGTTCAATGGATGTTTGCTGACTGAGTGAACAAAGGAATAAGCACATATTTTATTTCTGTGGGAAAAGTCCATACAAAGGATGAGAGGCTTGCACAATTTCTGCTGCCTCAAGGTGGAGATTGCAGGCCAAGATCGACAGAAATGAAGACTCCTCAAGGAGCCTTTCATGACCATTTATATGATATGGGGGTTTTCTCTGAAGCACCTGGTGGCTCAATGTGGGGCTGTAGGAGTTTCAGTCACGAGGCCAAGGCTTCACCAACACCTTCTCAGGCCCTGTGCAGCTAACAGGCACGTCAAAGGGGTGTGCTGGCCATTTGTATGTTTGACTCTCACTCAAGTTAGATGTTAGCAAATAAAGAACTTTGTGCATGCCTTTACCTCTGTGAAATGTAATAAAGGGCATAAAAAAGATTTCTTTATTAGAAAATATATTAACTTTATTTTGATTGGCCCAAAGGAGGTAGGTGAATACATTTAAAATAATGAGAAGGGGAAAAAAATAAACATAAAAAAATTGAAATGCATAATGTTATTCCCAGAAGGGAGCAGAAAGACCCAGGGTATTACAGACTTGGAGGCAGTCATACCTGATTTGGGGAATGGACTTCGGGTTTATTTTAATGTGACCCCTCCTTTTCTAATTACAATCGGTCCTCAGACAGGTAAGAGCAATTGTGAATTTATCTTCTGTTTCAGTGGGCACACTTTCTGGAAAAAAAAAAAAAAGAAAACCTTAAAATTTCAAGAGGAACTTTTATTTTCCTTCATTATCTTTATTTATTTATTTATTTATTTATTTATATATTTTTTTTTTCTTAAGCATTTGTTGTATTTTGAGCTCCAAGGGCTGACAGCTGTTCTAGTTTTGCTTGGGGACTTTTTCACAATGTGGATTAATCAATGTTATGAACTGAGTCCATGGGGTTTTGGGAATGTAATTGGTTTCAGATGACACTTTGCTAGTCAATCTGTGAAACAGCCGAATGTTGACACAGCTGAACAATTCCAGCTGTTTCCACTCGCCCCTTCCTCTTTCCCTGGACACTACATCCTCTGCCTTTATTTTGTCTGCCCTCTCTTATTGTGACTTCGCTAAACTCATTTGTTATCCTTTCTAAAATTTCTTCTTGATTTTCTCTCCTTCGGGATATCATGGCTCCCCGTTTATTGTATTCTCCACCCAATTTGATTTTGGAAAAGTTTTTTCTTGGCTTGCATAGTTCTTAAGGAAATAATAGTTTTACCATGTAAGTTCCCTTTTTTTAATGTGGTGATCACCAAAGCCGTTTATTAAAGGGCACACAGCAACAAATTTAGCTTTTACACAAGTGCTTGGATTCCCTGAATATTTGGTTTCACAACTGCTTGATTGACCTTTTTATTTTTTTAATTACCAGAGGCAGTCCATTGAATAAATAATACAAGTCATTAACTTCATTCAGTGCATAGCGGGGTTTGCTACTGTATATCCTTCTGAAACAGTGAAAAAGAGATTCAGGTGTCAGTATTGCCCCTAGAAAGACATATGATTAGAAGAGAAGAATAAAAAAAAGAAAGAAAAACAACCGTGAGTTATGTACAGTATATTGAGTTTATATACTGTCAGGGGAATAGTTTGTAAATTGCTTTTGGTGGTTTTTCATTATCAGGCTAATTTCTCTTTGTTTTTTCAAGATTACTTGTTTCTATGTCTTACGCTGTGAAGGAATGGCTTTAACTGCTTCTGTGCCCAGTAAAATATTTTGCTCTTTAATTGGGGGATGGGTTGCAGAGCTAGAGCTAAATGAGGTAAAGCTAAAGAATAGGACGCCCAAGTAGATGCATGGGTGAATGTGATCATTCCCACTAGCCGAGACTCTTGATGTAAGAAAAGTAATCCCCTTGTGCCCAGAATGGTCTGCATTGACTAAATATTGGGGTCAGACTTACAGGACAGTTAGGCAGCCACCTGCTCTGGCTTGCTTGTGGATTCAGATGCCTAGCACAATGATAGATTCTGAAGTCAGAGGCACGCCTGAGATGTCAAAGAATGTGGAACAATTGAGCAATTAGCATGAGAATTTGGCAAATGAAAGCAATTGACATAGTGAATTTTTTCAGTCAGATGTTTCCTCCCACTACAGTTGTTAATGATCATGGTATCAGAAGAAACATTCTCAGGGGTGGAGAGAATCCTGCAGCCAGGAAACAATGGGTAGATATACCATGTCCTTTCTCTGAATGGAGAGCAATAAACAGTACAAACACTTAGGCATTGGTGAGGGATGATCCAGTTTAACTCTTACCTAATTGTATGTGTAGTGAAACTTCTGGATCTTTGTAGCAGCAAAATGCTAAACTATCATGGGCCAGGTGTGCTGGAAAGAGGCAGAAAAGCATCTGTATCAACAAAGCATATGAAAAAAAAAAAAAAAAGACAAATTGCACTTGGAGATGAGCAGCCAGAATTCTAGGTGCTAACCCAGTAAATGGGCTTTAAATCATTGCAGACAAATCTCAGAAGACTGACCAGAAGTTGGTTATGGCCAAAAAGACAGAACAAGTACTGGATGTAATTATGGAGGCACTAGAATCAGAATCAAAAGTGTGTCTGTGGCCATAGGTGATGTAATTTATAGCCGGACCAGTGTGCCTTAAGAACACTCTGACCAAACAAAGGAAATCTCTGAGAGGGATAATTGAAGTAACTAAGGGATTCTAGGTATACCACTTGAGGCAAATAAATATACTTTATTTAGGAAGTAAAGAATAAATGGGAAGGAGACCTCTGTGATCATAGTAGGTAGAAGAGTGTGAACCTAGACTTATTCACTAAACATGGTGGCAGGACATACTTTGAGGGTAGAAGTATATTAGATAAGAACATCAGTGTTCAAATCCTTGTTTTACCGTTTAATTACCTGACCATAGTCATTCGTAATCATTCTGATTCCTGATTTTCTTACTGAAAAAGGAGGAAATCACAATTTTAAAAGAGTTTTACAATTATTAAATGAGATATATATGTGGAACGTTTGCTGTAATTCGAAACTTAGTCAAATATTTAACAGATGACTACCATCACATTCATTGTCATCAACCACATCATTGATATTTTATTTTTTTACAAAATCTGATAGAAGTACGGGTTAAAAATTAAAGTTTACAAGTTTAGATTGACGTATACATGGTTAACTGGGAGAACTGGAAGTATGTTGGCTAGATCTTGGGCCTCTTGATATTAAAATGAAGTGTGAACTGATTCCCTCCCTTAATTGTACCTTAATGTGACTTTCAGAAATGCCTCAGTGCCTCAGTGCAGTAAGGTCCATCCTATCTCCCATCACTGTTTTTTCTGATCTTACTAACCCTTTTCTTTCAGGGCATGTGGATCTAGAAGAAGGAAGGTTTGGACCTCTGGACTTGAGAAACCATACTTTTAACTACTTGGGTGTAACACAAAACAACACCAACCAAAAACCTGAACCTCTTGAAAGGATGTTCTATATTTTGAGGAATATGCCACCATTTCTCACTATTGTATAGGCCCTAGGCTCCCTAGATCTTTATCATTTGCTCCAAAACAAAAACCTGAACAACCAGTTTCTTCTGGTGAAGCCCTAATTTTGTAGTAAATACTTAATATTCTCAAGTTTTTGTCCTGATGTTGTTAGGGCTAATAACTGCTATCTCCGTCTGTTTCCATAGTACCTGTCTACCAATTTTGGAATCACTAACCTCTTTTAAAAGCTGATAGATAGCTTGGAATGTAGATCAGAGCCAGTAAACTCCTGCAAAAGAAGTGCTTACAACAACAACAAAAAATACTAGACTTAGTAAATTTCTCAGACAAGTAAGCACAAGAGAATGACCAAAATCCTACTCCAGAAGAGGGGCTTTGATTCAGTCATCAGCTTTCTGCTAGGATACTTCAACCAAACTGCAACCAATCTTGAAGGGAACACCAGCCATGGTAGAAAAGTCCTCTGCTTTTTGGGTAGAACAGAGAAGTCATTGGAGAATATGAAATATAGTCAGACTAAACTCAGACCAGAGTCTTACATAAAAGGAATGGATTATGCGATGAAAACGAGATCTTGGCATACCATTCTTGGGCTCTGAGAGACCTTTTGTCCCCCAGTTTTGCAGTCAAATTTGTACCAGCATGAGGTTTATGCTAGATTCCTTGAACGTAAGAGCAGAAAGCACCTAAGATCCAACAGCTTATCCGAGGTGGAACTGTCCAGGTACCGCTCTTACCAGCCTCTGCAAGGACAACATCATTGACCTCTTAGTCCTTTCATTGATTCAGGAGTTGGTTTTTGAGTGCTTCATGTCAGTCTCCTTTGTTGTCCTCATGGAACTAGTAGAGGACCGAGAGAGACATTGATCATCCAGTCACTAAAATGCTGGGATATGGCAGCTACATTAAGTGTTGCAAAGAGAGGAGGATGGTGGCATGAGCTATAGTAAGGAGTGTCGACTTGAGTCAGAGCAGGGTCTCTTGGAGAAAGGGCAGTTGAACCCAGATCATTAAAAATGACCCTGGCTAGGCAGGGGGGAGCTGAAGATGTAAAGTTAATGTGGTGCCTACTGGCAAGGAGCTCACAGTCTTTTTTTTTTTTTTTTTTTTTTAAAGATTTTATTTATTTATTTGACAGAGAGAAACCACAAGTAGTCGGAGAGGCAGGCAGAGAGACAGAGGGAAGCAGGCTCCCCGCCGAGCAGAGAGCCCGATGTGGGACTCGATCCCAGGACCCTGAGATCATGACCTGAGCCGAAGGCAGTGGCTTAACCCACTGAGCCACCCAGGCGCCCCACGGAGCTCACAGTCTTGAGCAGTTACGGTGCATGAGGATACCTGCTACCTGTGTTTCAGGTTTTCCTAGGGATAGTTTGTTAGCCCTTAAAGGGCAATGGAAAACAATATGGGGGAGGGGTTCTCTTCAAGGATAGCTTCCTGGAAGAAGGGGACTTTTGAAAGGAGCTTTGGATGATAACACTACTGATAGTTTGTGAAAACTCCTGGAGACGTAAATACATCCTTTACAAAATTTCTTTGGACTCTGATTCTCCAAGCTTGATGTATTCCGAACACTGAGATTCTTTTTTTAGACTCTATGGGGGCAGATAGAGAAGAGTCAGTAACTAGCCCAGGGCAAGCAATGAAGCAGCTTAAGTATGAGGGGACACAGGGTGAGGTGGGGAACTTGAGGAGTGCTAATTGCTCCCAAGTCAGATTGGTCAGATTGCATCATAAATACTAGAATTTTACTTCTGTGCCAGAAAGAAGATGAGCAGATTGTGTAATAGCTTTTTTTTTTTTTTTTTTTTTGCTGCCTGAAGACTAGGGGGAAGCCTTAGTTCAGGTAATGGTACTTTCTCAGCCGTCTGCATGGGCTCTCCAAAACTATCCATGATGAATCCTGAAAAATGTTATTTACACTGTGCACCACTGACGTCAGAGGAATTTGACGTTAAAGCAGCACAGCCCTGGGAGCCACCATAGATTTACAGAATTAGTATGAAGGGGGGAGGGTCCGCATTTTCAAAAAGCTCCCTATGCATGCTCTCAAACAGTCTTAAGTTTGTGAACCCTAAAATTTGCACTAGGAATTTAGGCTGTGTGTGAGGACTGGATTATGGCCTAAGTAGGATAGAGTACTGGATTATGGCCTAAGTAGGATAGAGTATAGCTCAGTAATTGATATATATAGCCCACAAGAATGGGCCATGCAGACGTGCCCTTTGTATTGCAAAATTAAAAGGCTGTTTGCATAGATGGTGCTGAGAAAGTACAGACTAAAATTACCTAGACAGTTTTCTTAGGTGGAAGTAGTGGCTCACGGGAATCAAAGTTGGTCTCAAGCATGTGACGTGCATCGGGGCCTGTCCCTTCAGAATGCGATTGCGTAACCATACCCAGATGCTCCCTCCCTGCAGATGGGGGTGGTGGTGTCTAATGACGCAATGTGGCCAGTGGGCCCCATCACTCTGTTCTCTGATTAAAGCTCATAAAATGTGCTGTGTTGACCTTTGCCATCACAGCTACTCTAGAGGTTAACTCCAGGATGTTATGGCTCAAAGGGACTGGTGATATCACCAGCACCAGCTACATCTACAAACATTTTTTATGGAAGCCCAGGGGAGGCACAGCAAGATGAGGTGATGTGCCGAAGGCATCACCAAAATGTACTTCAGGTCCAGGACCAGAACTGGGCCCTGTTTCTGCATTTTCAAGAGCTAGGCCAAATGTGCTTTTAATTTATTTTGTAATGCTGGTTCATTTTTCACTCTTTTCACTGGAAAACCTGATTTGAAATGGGCTGGGATTTTTAAGGTGAAAAGCCACCCATTAGTCTTCTTATTATTTTAGAACCACAGTAGTTAGTGTTTACTGAGCACATACCAGGAGCCAGGCAGTGCATTAAACACTGTGTATACATTAGCCATCTGATCCTCTTGGCTGACCTGTGCAAGTAACTGTCCATATTTTAAAGATGAGGAGGCTCAGGCTTGAGAAACTTTTAAGAACCTTTCCTAGGAGATTCAACTGGCAGATAGAAGACCGAAGATTTCAAGCAGGCCAGTCTGATTCCAGGATATTATTTTATAACTTATTAGACTATTGATCATGTTGAGAAACCACAAAAATTCCTTTTGTACAGATACAGTTCAGGTCACCTTATCTGAATTACACTTTACTTTAGATGACAAAAGATAAAGTGTGTTAAACGTTCACTGAACACTGGGTTCTAGATTAAGTAACTTTTTACTTTTTACTTTAGTTAAATGCATAGAGTATAGCTATTCTAGGGTGTTCTCCCTGGGCAGTAGTGCCCCTTCCCCCTCACTGCCACCATGTTTTTCATAATCTTGTTCCTGGTAACATATCTAAAAATGATGAGAATATGTATTTTCTGTGGAACCTGAGTTTTCAGTTAGAACAGCAGCAGCTCCACAAAGTGAAGACACTGAATATTATTTAGTCTCTAAGGAGAAGCTGTGTTGGTGGTAGGGGCCGTTGCATGGTGTGTCTTGATTTATAGGCTTCTCGAGGCCAGCTGGTGTGTCCTGCAGGTCAGCAAGCACACCAATCAGCACACCTGATTAGAATGTTCACTCTTCACACCTGACACAACTGTCCTCTTGTGCTCTGGGTCTCAGGCTTAGGTAATTTACTAGAGCTGTGGAAATTCTGTCCTTTTCAGATCATGGTAATAAGTTAGAAAAATTAAGTATGGAGAAAGCGCTCACCTGAAGTGGGATGTCTTACTCCCCTGTTTTTGTGAGCAGCACTCCCTAAACCTTGATAGCGAGCGTGTAAATACCTCTAAATACCTCATGGAGATGGAGACCACATTTCCCTGAGGACATGAGCTTCTGTCTGTCCCCATGCATTTGGGAGAGGAGAGAGTATAATCATTGTCCTCACTCCAGATAGGAATGCCATGTGGACACTGAATGCATAAATTATCATACCCAGGAAATGCAAATCCTTCCCAGGGACTCCTTGAGGCTGATCATCTGAGAAGCAGTAGTTATAAACGTGCGGAACCTTTATCCAAGCTGTTCCCTCTGCCCAAAACACCCTCCCAGCTCTGCTCTGCTGGGCCATTGCTCCTGGTTTTCAATGCTCCACTCAAGCTCCCTCCTCTGAGACGTCTCCCCTGATTCCTTCCAGACTGGGGTCCCCCCCCACACAGTGCTCTGCTGACCTCAGGCAGCTCCCACACTAGGCTTGGTTATAATTTTTTATCTATTGGGACAGACTTGGTTTTCAGGGCTCCCAGAGGCCTCTGCAGGGAAACACTGATCCAGAGGAATCCCCCCTTCCGGCCAAGGGAGCAGAGGTAAATACATGACTTCCTTTCATCAGCATCTGGGTCACTTGTTTGGGGTGTGGGGACTGGGATCATCTGTGTGACTGGCCTGGAGCCACCCTGTGGCACTCTTGGAGTTTATCACCTAAGTGAGGGGTTCATCACCTAAGTAAGGGGGGGGAGCCTGTAAGTGGGGCAAAAGGGGCTGCTCGCTTCCTCTGCCTGGGAAGTTCCAAATGAAATGTGAATCAGTAAGCAGTATAGCATTGCAGAGGAGGGGAAGATAGCGGAGAGTAGAGGGGCCCCGAGAAGAACCTCGAGCTGGATCTTAAGGACCAGTCTAAGAAAGAAACAAGGAGTAGGAAGTATAGCCCAGTTTAGCCAAACCCAACAGTAAAAGCCCTGAGTGTGGGCACAAGCCTTTGTTCCTATTGAAGATGTGCCATTGGCCTTGTGCATGGTCAGGTGTTCCAAGCAGGGAAGACCTAGTAAAGAGGTGGCAGTGTCCCCTCTGGCCTTTATCTTCAGCTCATCAACATTTGTTGAGCACTTACTGTATGCACCATACTGTATGAGCTGATATAGTAGTTAATAAGAACCTATCTATTTGCAGGCCTCCTCTGCCCAGCAACTAAAGCATGGACTAAAATTTCCTTTTAATTCTTGTAATTAAAGAAAGGCTGTGTAAACTGTGATTATTTTCACTTTACCTAGGGATGAATAAATAAATCACAAAGGGCTTTGGGGCTGGTGCATAAGAAAACTTAAAATCAGGATATTATACTGTAGAATGAGGGAGGAGGCCAGAAGCTTGTCTGCCCTGTGCCAGCAGCACCCTCCCAATACCATCCCTGCCCCGACATCAGCCTGCCTGCTATACCCGCATCACCCCAATAGCATTGCCTACCCTGTCATCTAAGGCCAAACTCCAGGGGGAAGAAAGATAGCTCCTCCCCCTTAAGGACTTGGGACATGTCTGCTTTTAGATCCGGTCTGGATATTTTAAATAGTCTTTGATGTTGGATTCTAACCTTTCCCTTGTTTTAATAAAAAGAGCTAGAGGAGCACCTGCGTAGCTCAGTTGGTTGGGCAGCCGACTCTTGGTTTCTGTTCAGGTCATTGTGGTCTCAGGGTCATGGGATCAAACCCAGAGTCCGGGGTCGGGCTCCACACTCAGTAGGGAGTCTGCTTCAGATTCTCTCTCTCCCTCTACTCCTCCCCCAGCTTGGGTACACACACTCTGTCTCTGTCTCTCTCTGTCTCTTAAATGAATAAATAAAAATATTAAATAAATAAGTAAAATAAAATAGTTTTAAAAAAAAAGTGCTAGGTGATGTAACCACTGACCTCTCCCAAGCTACATTTGTCACGTGTACTCTGGACGAGAAAGCCAAAAATTCTAGTGATGGAGCCCCCTGTTTGCGCAGCCAGTGGTGATCTATGACCAAGAAAGGGGTTGTCAACTCTGGTTGGAATCTCATCCTTTCATTCCCTGCTATGGGCCATGGGGTCTGCCACACTCCCTCCTGCCCTGGCATGTCCGGGGAAGGCCCCTGTCAAGTGCCTGCTCTTAGGGTGTGTTGTCATGGCAACCACTGGGACCAGGCCAGGGAGAAGCGGGCTCCTACAGTGAACAGAATGAGAAAGGGAAGGTGAGCCAAGAGGATATGTGAAGTGGGAGTCTGGATGCTAGAGGACCAGGGGACATGATTATCAGGTGCTCACTTTTGCTTCATGGGATGCCAGATGTTGGTGGGGGGAGCCTAAAAAGTGTGAAAACTGCATGAAGTTAGCTTACAATCTATTCACTTAACAAGCATGTACTGGGTTCCTCTCTGGAACCACATCCTGCACTAGGAGGTGAGGATTAGTCAGATCATAGGGACACCTCTGCCTCCATCTAAAGTCAGGTGGCACTTACTAGAAAGACGTAGATTGTATTTTTCAAATACAGAACTGTGGTGTTTTGACTCCATCGTAGTTTATGAATTACATCATTATTGAAAGTAAACGAATCCCTTTTCTCACGATTAGACCTGTTGGCTGCCAAAACTGGATCTTTGAATCTACTTTGCTTTTTCTCCTTGATACCATTGGGCCTGTCCCAGCTTTTAGCATAATTCCACTTTGGGACAGGATCGGTAAAGAAAATTGAGAAGGGTCTTTTATTACAGCCCATAAATAGCAGGAAATTCTGGACTCTAATTTCCCTATGGGAGGAAAGATCCTACTGAGGTAAAATACAGTAACGTATCTCAAAACAGACTTCCAAAGGAGTAAGGAAGATTTCTACAAACCTCTGTTCTTCCAGAAGCGAGAGTAATTGCTCATACAATGGTATTGGAATAAATAGGTGCACTGTGATAATTTTTTGGTAGGCAGGGAACATAAAATGAACTATCCTTCACCATGACAATTAAATATCATGAATTACTGGTGAGTAAACATCAAGGTGAGGTACACACCAAACATTCTGCTGGTTGCCCCAGTGTAAAACCTGGTTTCTTGGTAATTTTTGTCTTCTGTCCCCCAGCTCACCCCATGCTGTTCGGTGAGTCTGAAAACTTCCTGATGTTCCTCACGTTATTCCCTCTCTTTCTTCTGCTACTTTCTGAACCCAGGGCTTTCCTACTTTCTCCCTGTATATTGCCTTTCTTCCTTCCTAAGCTGATTTCTTTGCCCTTGAACCAACTCCTTCCAGTCCATCCTGAACCCCTGAAGCAAGGTTAGTGTTTCTTAGAAAATTTCCTTCCTTCCCAGCTAGTATCTCATGTACAGTCACTCACTCAGCAAATGGGGAAGGGGTGCTTACAATCACTAGATGCTCCCCATGGCTTTGAGGATGAACTCTGAACCTCAGCCTCACCTCCAGTCCAGCTACACTCTTCCTTTCTGACTTCCCCTTTCTGGAAGCAGGACCTTCCATCTGGCTCTTTGCCCACTGCCTCATGCCATGCCTTATATGCTCCGTCCCATACTTTGCTCTTGTTCCACTCCCTTTCAGGCCATCCAGGTGCCCCATCAAGGTCTAAGTGAAATCCATCATCTTCCTTGAGGCCTCCCTGACTCCTCTAGCCTTAAAAGGACAGAAAACCGGGACGCCTGGGTGGCTCAGTTGGTTAAGCAGCTGCCTTCGGCTCAGGTCATGATCCCAGCGTCCTGGGATCGAGTCCCACATTGGGCTCCTTGCTCAGCGGGGAGCCTGCTTCTCCCTCTGCCTCTGCCTGCCACTCTGTCTGCCTGTGCTCGCTCTCTCTGTCAAATAAGTAAGTAAATAAATCTTTAAGAAAAAAAAAAAAGGACAGAAAATCCCCTATCCAGTTAGTCGCAAGCCATACTCCTGCAAGGATCCCCATAGGATCCCTAGTCCCACTCAGTCTGTTAATGAATCTCTTCTTAAACTTTGTTTAGAACTAACTGCCCATTGTTGGAGCTTTCATATTCATAGTGGGGTGTTTCAACCAGTGTTTTTCCCGAAGCGTGGATCACTGAATAAAGAGAGAAATTTGGGGGACACTGGAGTTCCAAGTTACCTATTAGAACAGTGATTCTTCAGTAAATTTGGGTGACTCAAAAGAGTTAGTGATGGGTTGCAAAGGTGGCCTTGTACAAAGACAAATGTTCTTTTGAGTGGTTTTTTATCCCCGGAGCTCCCTGTTTTAATAAAAGTAGGAGTGGCAAAGAAACTAGAGGTTTCTATAGATGTCTATGCCTCCAAGGTGGCCATTGTACACAGTAGGGGGCACGAGAAGGTAGGTGCCTTAGAGATGAGCATAATTGTTGTTACATGTATTAGTATACAACAGTGTTGTGAGCGGACTCCAAATTTTATGTGCTTACCATTTACAAATGCTCATGTCATCTAAAGAAGTGCTGAAGACAGTTGCCCTCCTGGCAGAAAATACTAAATGTGATCATTCTGAGAAATGCTGGTGGAAAGATCAAGATTGAGTGTGGAGGGGTTAGAAGTCCCATGCTCATGAATTTCTGCTTTTGGGGGCTTACAGTCAGAAATAATATTCTCAGGTTTCTCTTTTATGCTTGAATATTAGAAAGCCAGGTATAATGAAGTGCATAAGGCTGAACTAGAAGTGGGTTAAAATGCCTTCATTTTACAGAGAGTATCCAGTTTAGAGGATCTCACCAGTGCTTCCTTCCTCTGTCTTCCTCTAGCTGTCGAGTCTAAGGAGACCTGGCAGCCTGCGATCCCCTTGGGTGCTCCGGGAGATCGGTGGAGGCAGACACCTTTGATGTGCTCACCTACCAAAAATGTCACATCACACTGCTTCTGTTGTTTCACATTGAATGTGAATTATTCACTAAAAGGTTAATTTCAAGTCTTGTCAAGTGTAGATCATTAAAGGCCTCACATTTTCATGGCACAAGAGAAAAAAAAAAGTCAGGGGGCATGAAGGAAGGCAGATAGAAAGGTTGAACAAGCGGGATACTGTCACAAGCCCTTTGGACAATCACATCAGGGTATTTTTATCTCTACTCGGCAGAAGCAGCGATTGGTGACTTTTTGCAGAAGGAAACTGGATGGGTGTCTGCCTTTCTACTGGTAAAATAGGCCCAGTCTCCTCTAGGACTGACTTTGGTTGGTGCTTTTTTGTTCTTTGCCTTTATTCTAGAGCAGAGATGGCCCATATTTTAAAAAAGTGGTTTTTATGTTTCTATTTGTTTTGATTTCTAGGACCATGTTTAGATGACAAAAACACCAGATTGAAAGACAGTCCATCTGGTATCTTTGGCTTTCATAAAAGCCAGTTTGAATCACATCATAGTTGATCCAATGGCAGGAAAACACATATTTACTCAAAATATGGTTAATGTGATGTCTCTCAAGAATCCTGGATTTTGTCGCCTTGGACACTTCAGGCTTTAATTTCCAGTTTATCCCCTTTTTCCTTTCTTTGACTTGAGAAACCTCATGAAGTGTAGAAGGAATCTGGGATTGAGAGAGACCCAGAGACAAATTCCAGGTTTTCCACTTTAGAGCGTTTGCCCTTGGGGACGATACTCAATCTCTATGACACCCCCCCCCCACAGTTTCTTCATTTGATGTAAGGACGTTAATACCTACCCTAGGATTTAGGGGAGGGCTAACTCGGCAAACCCATGTGAGAGCCAGCAAATTCATAGCACACGGCCCCAAACTGGTGTCTACCATCGATACTGTTGTTTTTTTATTTTCTTACTTTTTTGTTTTCCCTCACTATTATTCCTTGCTTTAAAAAATAACAGAAGAAGTATATGGATCTTCTTATGCATTTGAGTGGATATCTGAAAATTGAATATTGAGGAGTTGTTACTTGTAAATGGCATGGGTTTCTAAGACAAGTATTTAATTAGAATGAGCTTTTCAATAACAATACAGTTATCTGGAGTAATCTGGAGTTATGGCCTCACATAAAGGAGTATGACCTGTCAAGAGATATTCACTCTCCTGGATGAAGAAGGGAGGAGAGTACCACGATGTTCATTATTTAAGCTCCTTTATCTGTAAACATCTCTCAGACCCTCGTGATTCTGCTTGTTGCCCATAAACATTACCAATGCTGTTGTATACTTTCCTTGAGATGGTTCTAAAAATATAGAAAGGAAATTTTGATCTGTGATAAAAGTTCAGGTTGATCACCCTTCTCTGCCTGTGTAGTTTTGTTCAGTATTGCTTTGAAGCTCCAGCTGGAATATTCACTTGAAGCAACCTTCTTCTCTCTAAAGTTACTCTGCACGGTAAACCTAAGAATGGCCCAGCAGATGACTGGAACGAGCAGAACGCCTGCACGGGCAGCACAGGTGCTTTCTTTGGGAAGTAAAGTGATTTTGTGCTGACAGCTTCAGGTACTGTGTAAACATTAGCCACAAAACAAATATGAATCCTCACGGTGGCCCCGGTCACTCCGTAAGCCCTGCTTACTTTAGGAACAGCTGTGATAAAGGGGGAGGAAACATCTGAAGGCAAATCCAACCCATAAAACATACTAAAGTCTACAGTATTAAACTCCATGATGGAGAGAATGAATTCAGACTGCAAACAAGAGAAACCAGGAAAGAGAAGAGGAGGCCTGGCATGGGCAGGGGGACAATGTTTGTCAATGTTGTATGCGAGAGCTCCAATAAGGATTTGGTATGTGACAGAGGTAAAGGGAGAGCCAGCCCTAACTAACTTTATTAGCACAGCTCGGCAAGTTTGGCCTTGTCCATAAACCATGTGTTGTCTGATGGTGTCACTTACCCATTGTGTTTGTATGCCTCAAAAACAGAGTATTAAAATAATACAGTTAGTAACAGGAAATACACAGATACTCACTGAAGGGACTTTGTTGGGACACTGAGTCTTGCTTGGAGCCAAAATCAGAAGGCCTAGCATTTCTGGTGCTTTGGTGGGATGAGAAGAAATACAGCTGGAGTCTGACGTTGTGCCCTGCTCCCCACCCCCACCTCATTGTCTCCATTACCTGGATTTCCGTCTCTAAGGGGAGACACCAGATCTCGATGGAATGGTTCAGAAATATGGAATGGCTGTGGCAAGAGATGACGAGGAACTCTTCTGGTTGTACAGGAGAACACTTCCAAGTGCTGTGAGCAGCCACGGGGAGACACCACAGCCAATGGTTATTTTTGCTTCCTGCCTTACTCCTTCCTCTGACAATGCCTGTCTTCTTGGCTTCAGGAGAAACCGCATACATGGAAAAAGCCACAGCTAAGTGGGATGACGCTTGCTGAGTCCATCCCTAAACCTTTCCATCTGCCCATCACCATTCCTTTCACCACCACCCCCCCCCCCCCCCCACTTCACGCTCAACTCACACGGGTTTGCTTAAAACAGAATACAGATTTCCAAGTCCCATCTACCATCCAACAGTTTTGGGATAAAAATGGAATAAGGTTCATTTTACTTTGCAAGTGTTTCTGTTAAAGAAATAGCCCGGCAGGAAACCAAGGCAATACAAGTCAGCTATCCCCCACTGCCCCTTTTCCTTAGGTGTTGCATTTTCTGAAGGAAACCTTCCCCCAAGGATGCAGTAGGTACATTACACCTGGGGAGCTGTTCAAGGCACAAATGAAGTTCAGAGCGTGCTTCGCTATTGTGTGGATTCCGGGAAGTGCCTTCCAGGAGAAGCATTTGTCTGAATACACACACGCCCAACTCATACATACTTGTTTTCTGGCTACAAAAATAACCATCAGCTGTGTTGTCTCCCTGGAACCCCTCAAAAAGGGAGAAGCAAGAATTTTGTTTTTGAGAGGCGTTCTCCAAGATTCTGCTGCCCTGGCTTCGTTACTGAAGTTCTGTCTTCCCCTTCAGTGCTTCCCTGGACCCCAGCTTCAGGGCCAAAGTGACAGGGGCATAAGGGTCACCCTGGCGGCTGTCGTCTGTAACTGCCCAGAGCTTGCATGGTGGCCGCTGTGGAGTTGTGTCCTTAGCAGTGAACGCTGTCTGTGAGCTTTCTCCACTGCTGAGGGGTCACCTGTTTACATCTGGACAGGGAGGGAGCCAAGGGGGCCTTTTGTTCTTTCTGTCAGTGTGAGTCAGTAGACCACCATTGAGTCTCAGGGGAAGAGGGGCAAAAGCCAGATTTTTGTTTAAAAAAAAAAAAAATGTTTTCACAGCTGACAGCTGTATGCAAACAGTAATAGTACATCGCGATGAGCATTTTAAAATATGAACAGTCAAGATTATTGGCTTTGGGTGAAAACCAAGTGATATAGGACCAAATGGTTGAGTTTGTCTGATCACATCGCTCCCTTTCCTAATACACAGGCGTTAGTCATTACGGGGACAAAAGCAGAAGCAATGTAGTTGGTTAAATCCTTAATCATGGAAAGTGGTGGGCAACAATTTGAGGTTTATTTTTCTTTAGGACACTTTATTTATGATATACTACCATTTATCCCCAAAACACACATTTAGTGAGTTAGAAAAAATGTCCCTTTTGTAATCCTATAACAGGTACACAGCTAGGTAAGTAGGATGCAGACTGGGCACTTGTGTAGGACACAACTTAAGCAACTGTACATGGCATGCTGCCTGAAGTTTCATCCTAGCCCCTGTTTTCTCTGTGGGCTTTTTGTATACCTGCTGTGCTTTTGTCTTATTATGAACTGTATAAAGGCAAGAGTGCATGGAAATGTACTGTGACCTAGAAGAGAAACAATCCGTGAGGGAACCAACCCAGTCTCAAAACATACATTCAAGATATCTGGAATGGTTCCTACAGAATTGGCAATGATGTGTAGAAATGTGTGGTCTTTGATCTAGTGAAGCAAATCCATTTTCAGAAACTACAATCTGATAAATGTCACTTACCCTCCATTTCTCTCCTGGACTGATGTTTTCCTTCCTTACAGAAAACACACAACCATAGTTTATTATAATAGCCTTGTATGATACTAGAACCACTTCTTGAAAGCCCTGAAGTTAGCTGTATTTTGAAGGATGAAAAGCATTATGCATGAGGCTTTGCCACCGAGACTTGTAGAATCCTAGCTATTCAGCAGGCCTCTTGCAAGGAATCTGAAAGAAGAAGGAAAAAAAAATAGTGTCATTTGACCCCAGAGTTTGTCCATAGGCTTGATGAGGCTTAAAAGACCCTCCCCTCCACCACTGTGCTTGGTGGAGGAATGGTCCCATTTAGTGAAAACACGGATGGTTTCTGTGTGTATAAACTACACCCACATGGCGCTAATGTTTGGCACCTCTAACTCTTGCCGCTGTGGGCTGAGAAACAGATCCTCACCACCCGTCTTGTGTCTTTTCTGTTTCTGACTGCAGATGATAGCATTTCTGTTTAGTTGAGAAAGCAGCAGATGCTGCATATGCCTAAGACTTCCAGGATGTACCGTAAAGGAAACAGGTTATTGCAGCCACACACGGATGTGGGAAAAGACGTTTCTTCCATCACTGCTGAAAGGTGGGATGGGTGAGTGGGTGTCTGCTGTACATTCTTGCATAATTAGTGCTGCAGGTTTGGGCTGCTCCCTTTAAGCACGACGTCACTCAGATCCTCTGCGCCTCTTGGGGACAGGCTAATGCAGGCACATGGACTGTTTCGAAGCCAAGACAGAGACTTCAGACTCTCCCCGAATGTGGAAGTGGTGGCCAGGAATAGCAAATGCCAGGCCTCCTCGAAGCCTCTCCTGCTCTCTTCAGGCTGAGAACAGTACATGCAAGCATCACTAGGTGGCATAGCTGCCTTGGTGTATTATTCTCCTGGAGCCAAGCTTGTAACTGCTGTGGGATGCTTTGATGATCTACCTGATAGGATTCATATCCAGGCCCACTGACACAATTTATTCAGATCAAGTGGAAGATTCCATTAGCAGCAGATCACTAGATGGACTCCAGGAGAAAAAGAAGGCATGCCTTAGGGTCTGTCACCACAAACATCTGCACGGTGTAGTTCACCTTGCCCAGGCTGTGGCTGAGACAGAGCTGCTGAGTGGAGCTCAGGCGTTCAAGTTCATGATTCAGTATGCCCCACCCCTGCCAGCCCCTACCCCCATACACACACACACACACACACACACACACACACACACACACGCCTTACCCATCCTCAACTTAGGAGGAATCAGGAAAGTTTCGAGAAAAAGGAATACATAAATATCTCTATGTGTGTATACATTTGATAGTGACTACTGTAACACTGATAGACTCAAATCAGAACTACGACAAACCCACTTGACTGGGCTGACACCTCGTTTCCCTGAACTGCACTTTTTGTCATCTCTCTAGCTGACCACTTGCCTGTTAAGTCTCCCTGGAACAGAGCCAGCCCTTGTCTGTTTCTTCGTTCATTGTCAATGGCTACTTTCACACAGCCACAGAGCTGAGTAATGAGACAGATACTGCACGGCTCATAAAGCCTAAAATACTTACTCTCTGGCCCTTTACAGGAAAAACTTGCCAACTCCAGCCCTCCAGAATATAGTTTGGGGAACCTTTATTCCTAGCATCGATATTTCTAACAAATTTCTTAAGTCAATACTGAGACACTTCCCATGGATAATAGAATTTCTGTAATAATGATAGTAAATACATTTCTTGTTGACCATAAAGCATTTTGGCAATGACCTAGGCAGGTAGGTACTATGCCGTTGTATATGGTGTCTGTATTCAGGAAGTTCACGAGTTAGTGTAGAAGGTCTGTTTGTGTAAAAGAGCACACAAGACACCACAGAGTAGAGAGAACACAGGAGTGTGGGAGGGGGAAACGTGAAATTGAGAGCCAGAGAGTTAGGGTTTTAGTCTGGGTAGTGACATTGTCTTCTGTGAGGATAGCAAAACCTTTTACTGAGCACTTACTCACCAGACCCCATCCCGACTGCTTTACATGAAAAATTTCTTCTAGTCATGTTGAGGTAGTTATTATTATTATCCCAATTCACTGGGGGAGGAAGGGAAGTCTCAGGTTAACTACTTACCAAAACAAAGCACCCACTTAGGAAGTGGGAAGCAGGGACCAAAACAGGTGTGTATGACAGGTAACCACCACATTGTAAGGACTCCTTCTTGGAGATATCACGTAACCTCTGGATTTCCCCCACCGGTAGCAGGATGTCACAGCACACCCTGCTCCTGGGTGCAGTGCAGAGTGTAATGTTCTCGAAGCTCTGACACTGAGCTCACTGATGGAGTGACCACACAGGGAGCAGCAAGATCCTCAGATGGGGAGGAGGTTACCCTGGGTTGGACGGGTCACACAGAAGCCTGCCTCTGAGCTGGCTATCGACAGAGGACAGAAGGAAGGAGGAGCACAGCCTTCAGGGTAGATAGAAAATGTTAAGAGTGTCACATCCTTGACCTTGAAGGAACCGGGAAGGTTTGTGGAGAAAAATACACAGATATGTATATAATTTGAGCCTTTTAACTTGACAGTGTTCATTGCCATATTAAAAGCTCTGAGCCATCCTGCAGCTAAACAGTTTTTACATTATTTAACCTACGGTTTTCCTCCTTCTGGCAGTATGGGATGTGCTTTTCATAGTGTATCAGTGATCATTTGTAGATCAGTATTCCTCACATTACTGGTTAGAAATGCTGGAGTTTTACATTTCCACTCACTACTGTCAAACCTGTATTTTCTTTTCTTTTCTTTTTTTTTTTTTTTTTTTTTTTTGATGGTAGACTGTTGGCATTTATGAAATCGTTACTTTTGTTTGAGGATGCAGACTTGGATGCTGACCCACTCTTGTGCAGTTCAGTGCATGTCCACGGAAGGAGCTGAATGCCCCAGCTGAACGGAGCCGTGCGCACCGAGTCCCCACGGGAGGGTGTTGGAGACGGGTGTGTCGCCGTGCTCATCTCTGTGTTGAGCTCCAGCATAAGTGGGAGTTCTTAGAAGCCGTGTGGCTTAATACATCTGTCTCCTTGGCGGCTGTGCCAGCTTTTCATGACAGTGCTTTTCATCATCTGAAACATGTAATTGCTTTTGACGACAACAAGAGAATTATGGCGAGAGGACTCTCTACAGTTTCCGAAAACACTGAGCTGCCTGTGCTTCAGGCCCGGTCAAGTTAAGCAGACTTGGGGCTGGAACAAGAGAGAGGGTTTGCAGACAGAAAGGGGCATCCAGCAGGGAAAGGACCTGCAGCAGCTGGCTCCATGGGCGTTTTCTTCAGAGTAAGGATTTGTGGATGGAGTTTCCCCCACCAAACCAAGGCGTGAGGGGAAGTTGGGGTGACTGTGTGTTGTGCAGACGTGGGTCTTGCCTCCCATTCAGTTCCAGGATATGGTGTGTGCTTGAGGAGCCAAGTCTGAAGCAGAAAGACTATAAGCAGAAAGCCCAAACCCCCCTCCCTCCACCACCAGCCCCTGTTCCAAACCTCCCCTTAGGCTTCCCACACACATGAGAGTTGTTTGAAGGGACTCTACGGCCCTTTCTGGGATTGACGTCAAAGTCTCCTTGTGTCCTGAGCTTCAGAAATGTCTGCAACTGCACATGCCAGAAGATTCCTCTCCATCAGGCAGAATAATCAAAACCAGGCTGGTTGCTGGGCCATGATGCTCGCCGGGCTCTGTGGGTGAGGCCCACCACCACCACCACCACCATTTGGGGCATGAAGCAAGGCAAACAGTTCTCCCAGAGAAAGGGTCTTGTGTGTGTTTTTTTACAGAGAGCATAGACCCTGTATCAGGAGATGTCTGTGGCTTTTTCACTTCCTGATCTCTCTGAGCTGCTGTCCTCTCTGGAGGCTAGTGGGAGAGAGGAAAGCAGAATGCAGGGTTCAGTGGTCATTTCCCAGGGAAAAGGGAGCATTCAGATGAGTGCAAGTGGATGACCGAGGAGCAAATTCTCAAAGGATTATGAAAACCTGCAGAATAGACCTGTATATAATTTAACCGGGGATGCTGGCATATGTCATTTAGCTTTCGTATAAAGAGAAGAAGCTGGGAACGATGCTGATTTCAAGTGCATGTCTGTCAGATGAATCTCTGTGCAGTTTAGAGCCCACAGGTCACACCCTTCATTAAGATGCCAGTAGTCCCTTGTAGGCCTGTGCTCTTTTCCAGAGCCCTATCTAAAGCCCTGGTTACATAAACACATGAATCACGTCTGCCTTCTGGGGAGTTCTAAAGTTACTCATTTTATCACTGTGGGAGCAAGTATCTTGGGTTGGTTGGTCTCTCCTGGAAAATAGGTCTGCAAGAAATGCTTGCTGAGTCCATGACTGTCCTCTTTCTGTAACTGGGGAAACCGAGGCAAAAAAGTACTGACTAGAGACCCATGCTTCCTCTGCTTTTCTTTCCAAGTCGATTTGGGATATGAACCATTACGGGGCAACAAAGGAGTGGGGTGTTTTGTCTATCAGGCACACAAAAAGGGAAAAATGTAAAACCGGCAATTTTTATTTTGATTTTTTGCAAGGAAAAATGCAGCAAAAAAAAAAAAGATGCCTCTGATTTCTCATTGAATTTTTTCTTGACCACTCTCAACACCCTCATTCTGATTTATTTCTCAAGAACAAGGCGAGAGACACTCCGAGCAGAAGTTCAAATTGCCCTTTTGAGAAGGCAGAGATGCGTTGGAGGTTGCTATTACCAGGCCCTCTAGAGGCACTTCTAGGGTCTTAATGCATTTTATTCCTTCCTACTTGTGAAAACCCAAAGCCTGTTGTTTTCCTCTTTAGGAAAAATGTGGGTATGGAATGCAGAAAGTGATCTTCGGTCTGCCGTTCTTCAAAAGCCAGGGGACACAGGTTGGTCCCCCGAGAAACCTCCCTTATTTCCTAGTCCTGCACAGAGGAGGATGCTGTGGGGGGCCCCTGGTCATATGCCAGCTGATGGGAAGAGAGATGATTCAGATCCTGGGCATGAGGACAGATAGAATGCACTTACTCATGACATCAAAGACCCTCTGTGCTACCCAGGCAAGGTCACCTGGTGCCACTTCTCTGCAGGCTAAAGAACCTCTACCCCATGCTCGCTTCAGCAGCACATATACTAAAATTGGAATGATACAGAGAAAATTAGCATGGCCCCTGCGCAAGGATGACACGCATATTCGTGAAGCGTTCCATATTTTTAATGAATACTGTTATGCTGAAAATAAATAAATTAATTAAAAAAATAAAAGAACCTCTACCCCTTCTAGAATAAGAAGAGAACATCGTTGTAGGTTCACACCACAGTTGGCTACAGTATGGCTAGCTGCCCCATTCAAAGTAAGAAGTTAATTAAAGACTGTGTGCATTCTGGGCAGAGTGGTCTAAAATGAGCGTGTCACACTGCCCCAGCAGACTCAATCTAACTGAGACCCCCATTGTGAGCAAAAGATGCTCTCAAAGAAGGGCCTTGAGCTTGAAAACACACTCCACCTTGACAAGATATGCCCTGTGGCAGGAGGCTGGCTCTGGGTACCCAAGAGGGTCCTTGGGTTTTTTGTTACTGTTGTTGGCTTTTTGTTTGTTTGTTTTATGGTGGTGGTTTTGTTTTTTGGGTTTTATTTTGTTTTAAATAAGATCAGTGTCAAAGTCAGAAGAATTTGGAAGAGCTCATACCAAATGAGGCTGTTCCTTTCCTTTCTGTGGAAGACCTTTTGGAGTTGATGCCGAGAGC
Source organism: Mustela nigripes (assembly GCF_022355385.1). Lineage (NCBI taxonomy): Eukaryota > Metazoa > Chordata > Mammalia > Carnivora > Mustelidae > Mustela > Mustela nigripes. The sequence goes on along the minus strand of NC_081569.1, from coordinate 40,974,673 downwards.
CATTCCAGCTCCATTTCTCCCGTTCTGGTCCTACTATCTAACACCCCACCCAGTCCAGCTGGAGTTTGTTGATTTTCTTAAAATATTGAGCAACTGCTGGCAAAGGAGCCCTGCAGCTTGGTGTGAGGGTCTGGGGAGAACCCTCTACTCGACAGGAATACCTCTGTGGTGACTTCTCTGGCTTACCTCTGGTTTACTCTGGTGAAACTTCAAACTGATACTCTTCTGGGGGCAGGTGGGGTGGCTGTGACACACGTTCTGTGTGCCTAAGTCCATCTTCCCTTTTGCAAGAGGCTTATCGCTTACTGAAACCTACTGGCTGTATCCCATGGCCTCTTCTGAGGGATTGTGTCCCCTAGGGCAGCTCTCAGAGCTCAGAAAGAATTGGTCATGTTTTGCCAAAATGGGACGGAGGAACTATGAGCTTGCATAAGGGTCATTGCTATTTTGTACAGCCCTCTGGCCACACGTAGACACCTCTTCTTCCTCATGCTCCTTAAAAGGGAGATTTGTTTAAGACACACCTTCACATTCCCCTCCCTCCATCTGTTCTTCCCTCCCGCACACACAGCTTCTGATGGAATTTCCAGGGCCTGACTTGTTCTCCTCAATTCTTCTTCCTCCTCCTCCCTGTTCCCTGAATTTCCCCAGTCTCTGCTACCTCTTCTCTCTACCTACCGCTGCCATGGACCCTCTAGCATTCTGTATATGGGGTCTGAGGTTGGCTGGGTGGGGCTTGTGCATGTCTGGGAGAGAGTGCCAGGAGACTGAGACAGTGGTGGTGCCTATTGTTCTCTGTCTGCCATGACAGCCTTTTCCCTGAGCATTTGCTTCCGATTAAAAGCGGGGGGGGGGGGGGGGGGGGGGGGGGGGGGGGGGGGGTGGGGGAATCAGCTTTATGAGTTTGTTTTATGGCTAACATGTCAAGGATTTTAGGTCTAGAAAGGAACAAAATGAAGAGTTGAGATTCACACCAGTCCTTTGTCTGATTTTTGCTGAACAGCATGCTGTGGGGTCCACCATGCCCCATTGTCTTTTCCCTCAGCCCTAGGGCTGCCTTCTCCCCTGAGTCCATTGCTGGATGGTCTGAGTACCTTGAGAGCCCAGCAGAAAAAATTCTTGCCAGCTTGGGCTCCTCCAAGTCCTCACTTGCCCAGTCTCCCCACAGCGCTGGTCTTCACTTCTCTAGAGCCCCTGTTCCTTCTGCCCTAACCTCTCACTCATGAACACGCTTATGATTCACCTTGGGGTCTACTTATAATCCAGACTCCAAATCTGGGGTCTAGAAAGGATCCAGTATTCTACATTTCTGACCAGATTCTAGGATTTATGGACCACGCTTTCTCAAGGACCACATTTGTCCTGATTCAATGGTCATGCTAAAGTGAAAGATGATTAATCTGATGAGCACATCAGTATTAATGAACTGAAGAAAAACCAGGGAAGGGCCTTCCCCTTTCCCCAAGTGTCCTGTGGGCAGCAGCTTCCTGGAGATAACTCATTTATCCATTCTATCCCCATTTCTCAAGCCCCTGCGGAGGGCCACGTAATGTTCTAAGCCCAAGGGCAGTGCCTCTCAGACTGTAATGTGCATGCAGATTACCTGGGGATCTTGTTAAAATGCAGATTCTGATTCAGTAGGTCAGGGGTAGGACCTGAGAGTCTGCCTTTCTAACAAGCTCCCAGTGGATACCAATGCTGCGGGTCCCTGGAGACCTCGTAGAGGGAAAGAGTCTAGCCTGGAGCTGTGGATATAAGGCAGGAGCCAGATAGGCTAACCTTCTATACAACTTTAAATTTTCTCATGGCCATTTTAAAAAAGTAAAAAGAGACAGGTGAAATTAATTTTGAAGAAATATTATTTAACCCAGTATGTGCGCAGTGTTACTTTAACACGTACTCAATGTAAAAATGCTGGAGGTCTCCACATAGTTGCCAATACCAAGAGTGTGTTTTCCAGTTAGAGTAAATTTCAGTTTGGACTAGCCACATTCCAAGTGCTCAATAGCCACATGTGGCTAATGGCTACTGTTCAAGACGGTGCGGGTCCACGTGATGCTCTCATCTCTGGGTGGTTGGGCAAAGTGACCCTGAGGAGAGCAGAAGGTGCCACCATGGGGCCTGGGGCTTGCAGAGCTCTTGGGAAGAAAAGTGTCAATGACATGAAACCTGGACCAGCTCCCTTCCCCCACCCCCTTAGGAAATAAATAAAATCGAAATCTCTCCATGCAAGTGGTTTCTTTCTACCAAAGCTCTCTGCTTTGGGTTGGGTCAGATTGCCTTTCCATCCTAAAAGTGCTCCTCCTGCTTCACTGAAATGGAATCTCCTTCATCTTTACTCCTGAGTTGGGGGCCGGGGGGACGGAGGAGCTGGCTTCGCTTCTGCGGCTCTTACCAGGTTTGTTTTTGACGTCAAAGCCCCTGAGCGTGGCTTTGCTCCGGGAACCGAGTTCTGACTTTGCGTTCCTGCAGATTCTCTTGTCACTCCAGCCTGTGCTCCAAATGGGGAGCTGAGAGTGGGGTGCCGGGTGCTCGTGAGTCACTGCCTCCACCTGTCCTACCAGCTGACCGGAGGAAAGGGGCCAGGTTGGAGGGCTTGGAGACGTCAAAAAAAAATAAACTCCTTTGGCTTTCTTGACACCTGCCCTCTTCTGTATTCCTCATGACCCGTGCTCGGGATCTTCATAGTGTTTCAAAGTACTTTATCCTCTGGCAAATTGGGACGTGGCAGATGTGGCTGCCCTGGGGATAATGCGTGACAGGCTTTGCCCAGGATGCTGTGCACTTGTATGGGGTTTGGAGTTCACCCAGGCCCTGTGCCTGATGTCCAAGTATTAAACGGCTCTATTAGAGAAGAATAAACTGAAGTTGGGTTTAAGAGCTGCAGTAGTAAAACTGGTTAACATTTAGCTAGCACTTCTTAGTTGATGTAGCTTTCTGACCATCTCACATTTCATTTTTATAAAGTATTTTTTACATTTATTTATTTTTTTAAATTTATTCATTTTTACAAAATATTGTCTGGAAGAGAGAAGGGGCAGAGCTGTGGTCCTCATCTGTTAGGTGAGAAGGTGGGAGGTGTGAATCTCTCTGGCCCCATTTGACTCTGCTATTCTGTCATCTGGGGTTGGTTTGTGCATTTGAATGGTCAGATGCTCTGGGTGAGAGTGTTGGCTATGAGGTCAAGTTGCCCAGATTGGATGTTGCGCAGAATTTTTAACCTAAGCCCCAGTTTCTCCGTCTCTAAAATGGGAATGATAATTGCACCTTCCACATAGCATTAGGTGAGATAATCTATGTAAAATACCGTGTAAGTTCTTGAACTGTGTAAAGTCTTGATTGTCCCTGTCACCACTGGGAGACCTAGTCTCCACGTCTGACTACACTGGAACAAAGAGAAGGATCTAGTTCTTGCTCACTCCTGTGCCACCTTGCTAGCCAGTACCCTCCCTGAATCTTCCCTGCATTGCTCCAGAGGGGAGAGTCTGTGTGTCTTTGCTAATATTTCTATTTCCAAAAGAAAAGAAAATGGTTCACGAGGGAATTTGAAACTCCAAGTCAATTCCTCTAGGTAGGCAAAATGAGGTAAATGAAGGGCTTGGCCAGCAGGTCCCAAAGAAGCAGGCTTGGGAGGGCTGGAGTGAAGTACAGGTAAGAAGACTTACACGGAGAAGCTGCTGGTCCCCGCACTGGCACCATCCGCTGTGGAGATATCATCGTGTCTGCTCAGCCAGCTAAGTACAAATTAATCTCTCGTGGCTGACCAATTACGCACAGTCTTTTGTGAGAAAACAAGTTAAAAGAAATGCGTTAGGTAAAGAAAGGAATAGCGGCTCTTACAGGGAGTGGAGGGATAGGCGTGCACAATCAGAAGGCATTTAATTTCCAGCTGCAGTCCAGCTAATCTTATCAGAAGGTGTCGGAAAGTGACTATATCTAATCGTGTGTGTATGGACACATATTCCTGACCAGGGCAGCCAGGCACCCTGTTCACCTGGGTCAGTTCCAGTTTACAGCTGTTGTCCTTGAAGAATATTATTTTTTTCTCTTTTCTTTCTTTATCTTCTAGAAGGGAAGGAGGGAAGAGGCAGAGGGAAAAGGAAAGAGAGAATCTTAAGTGGGCTCCATGCTGAGGGGCTCAGTCTCACAACCCTGAGACCACGCACCAAAATCAATTGTCCGACACTTAACTGACTGAGCTAGCCAGGCATCGCTTGAGTAATTACTAAGAGCATCCCCTTTCACTCTTGGATGAGTCTTGGTTTGTACAGTAAAGTGTACAGTTAACTTAATTGTAACTACCTAGCATGTCTGTATGTTTAACAAAAACACATAATTTATAGTGCTGGAAGAGTGTAACAGGCTGTTGTTGAGTTGTGCCTTTTTTTGTTGTTTTCTCTAGAAATATAAATTGAAGTTGTATCCTGGAAAGAACTTGCCCTTTGGAAAAAGGCCAACATAGACCCTGTTATAGAGAAAGGTTGGATGTGATCATCAAGAGAGTAAAGTCCAGAGTGACCATCTGGGTTCCATCTCTAGCTCTGCTACTTACCAGCTATGACTTCTTGGACAAGTTTCTTAACTTCTCTGTGTTTGTTCTATAACCTCTAAGAAGGACACAGAAGTACCTGCTGTATAGGTTGAAATGAGTTTTAAGTGTGTTAATAGTTAACACACATGAAACAATGACTGACATTGATTAAGCCCTCGGTAAATATTTGTTCTTACTTTAGTCCTAGCTTTACTGTTCCTTGGCTGCTTGACCATGGGGGTTGGAGTTCTCTGAGCCCCGATTCCCTGTAAACTGAACAGACTATTTCATACCTTCTGGAAATGTAGGAAACCTCTAATGGGGTCATGTACATGCAGAGCTTAGTGCAGCACCAGGTTGTAAAGGATTGTCACCAAATGTTCACTTTTCTTCCCTTTCGACTTTGCCTTGATAAGATGGGAAGGGTCTCTGATAGCTCATGGAGCTCATCTCTCCTCTTGTTTGTTGCATGGAAAACTTGAAGTTGTTTTCTATGATGTCTGTGGCATGAGGCTGTGAAGCCCACCAGAGAGGTAAGTAAACTTCCCAAGAGTTGCCTGTGTCATCTGAGTGATACATGGCGGTGGTGAGCTTGGGACGACTGTGGTGAAAATAGCAAAGACAGTGGTTAAAAGATGGCTGCATTTTTATAAGCTTCTAGAACACCCATCGCTACATACCCTGGTGAGGTGTGGTTTGTTTTTCTTTTAATATTCCCTCCCCTTTCACTCCTCCAAGGTCTATGGGTTAGTTATTTTTGAATTCCAATGACATTTCTGTTTAAGTGATAACAAGTTGAGATGAGCTGAAGACTGCAAAGAAAAATCAGTATGGGAGCTGGTATTACAGAGGAGGGTGTGTTTAAAATACTGTATTTGCTCTTGTTTCTGTGGGGTAAACAGTACCTAATCAAGAGTTTTATCAGTAAGAGCAACCTTTGAAAAAATGAGTAGTCACTGGTTAATGCTATAAGCTATGTATCTTTCAAACCAACTTGATTTACTCAGACATTATTCAGATCGGTGAGTTTTTTTCTTGCCTCTCAATCAGCCATCCTTACATTTATATTTTCAGTAAGTATTTATTGAGTACTTACTATGGGCCAAGCAATATGTCATGTTTAGGGGATACAGCAGTGGAAAAAGACACGAAAAAAACCTGTCCTCAGACTTAAGATCTGCATAGTGTTTACACAATATGCTTGTCATCATTCAAGCATGTTCCAAAGGCCATCAAATGTCCTAAAACACATAAGTAAAAGATACAAATTGAGCTAAGAATGAAATGCAGGGAAAGCATCAGTATTACTAACTGGGAATAAATAAGCAAAAGCCTTTCATCAGTGTTTTGCAGGAGGATAAAGTGGATAGCTTGAGCTGAGGTTCATGTGAGCTGACTAGACCAAAGAAGTGAAGCAAACATTTCATGTTAAAGCTTTCAGACAGTTCTTGCTGCAATTACTGGTCCCATCTCAGACCTGAGACTATATCCTCTTTGCTTTTCCATCTCCCGTGCCCTAGACAAATGTAGATGGGTGCATTAGAGTGCCCCACACACCATCTACTTCTTTCAGGTAAAGCCTACTTCCAGCTAATAGGAAATGGTTATGTATATATGTATGAAAGCTTACAACCATGGCCATTAAAACCATCTTCTTGTGATATAGGTGATACAAGTCATGAGGTTGAAAGTGGCTGGGGAAAAAATGTGACTGAAAAATCACGATTGAAAAATGATGCAGATCCTTTACCAAATACTATTAGTCACCAGTGTTTTCCAAGGTTGTTGGCAGAGAAAGTACGTCAGAATTACCTGGGCACCTTGCTAAGGAGGCACCTGGTCAATGGAGATTCTTAGAGGAGGGTGTGGAGATCTGCATTTTTTTTTAACAGCTTTGGGTGGGTTTTCATACACGTTGAACTTTGAGACCCAACAAGTTAATCCATTTTACCAAGAGTGAATGTAAGTGTCAACCTCAGAAAACTGTCTCTCTGAGAAATGGGCAAAGCAATAAAGCAGTATAAAAGGAAAAAAAAAACTAATAAGGCATTGTTAGAGGAAATATAGAGGAATCTTGGAATATTTGAGATTTCCAGGACTGAACCTATATTTACAAAGTACCTTACAGTTTCTTTAGAAGTCCAAGATGATTTTTCTAATGTTTGAGGTTGACCAGAGCCCAAATATATTTGCCAGAAGCAGATTTTCCCCCTCAGATTTAACCTCCCCCTCCCATGCATTTTTAGGGAAATTTAATCCATGTGCTCTTGGTAGTCTTGCCCTAAATTTAACAAAATGTCATTTTTGTAACAATAATTTGGTAGCCCTGTAGTATTTTAGAGTCTTTTGTTCCCCTTCAGAAACCGGAAGCTGCATTTGGCCAAAGACAGACTAACCTCAAACAGACAGAAGTTTGAGTTGGCTCCAGAGCACAAGCCCCACAAGTATCCTGTGAGTCTCCCACAGACTCTGGGCACTCTGCTTAGATAGGACCTAACCTTCAAAAAGCTCTCTTGCTTCAAAAAAGAAGGCATTTAATAATGGTAACATGACATTCTGGAAGATCAGGGGGCTCAGAGAAACTCATGCTTTAGTCTTGGGCTTTCCACCAGTTTGCTGTGTGGCTACGGTCAGATACTCTACAACATCTCTGCTTCTCTCTTTTGTTCACATTTAAATGGGAGGATTAAATTACAGACGGTCCCTGACTTAGGATGGTTGAATTTATAATTTTTCAACTTTAGGATGGTGCAAAAGCAATGCACTTTGAGTAGAAACCATAGTTGAAATTTTGAATTTTGATCTTTTCCTGGGCCAACAATATGCTGTAGAATGTTCTCTTTTGATGCTGGACTGTAGCAAGGGAGCCTCAGCTTCCAGTGAGCCATGTGATCACGAGAGTAAACAAGTGATACACTTAAAACTAACTGTACTCCTATAACCATTCTGTTTTTCACTTTCAGTACACCATTGAGATATTCAGCACTGTCTAATGAAATTGGCTTTGTGTTAGACGATTTTGCCCAACTATGGTCTAATGGGAGAGTTCTGAGCCTGTTTCAGGCAGGCTAGCCTAAAAGCTCTGATGTTCAGTAGATTAGATGTATTATATATATTTTCGACTTCGGATTTTGTCAACTGATGATATGTTTATTGAGAGAGAGCACCATCATAAGACAAGGAAGATCTGTATGTGACATTTGGGTCTAAAGTACTTCTCTGTCTCAAGTATCATAACAATTACTGAAATTGCTCCCTAGATTCTTCTACAACTGTAGTGTATTTTGGTTGGCTTATCTGTTTATTGCCTTTGCAAACACAATGCATGGCTATGTCTCTGGCTTCTTGCCAGGAAAGAGGAGCCAATTTGATTGTGTTGCTTCTGGATGTCAAAACATTCTTGTCTGACCATGCCACAGAAGAAGTTTGTCGAAAGTGTGACTGACTGACATAATGACTGATTGGCTGATAACGGCGGCTGACAGTGATTGATTGAGTGTAAAATTATCTGCTCTCATTACTTCTGAAATTGAATTCAGATTGGTTCTATTGGAGAGTTTCCATGGAGACCATAACCCACTGAAGCAGGTGTTTGTGGATGCAGTGGCTTATTGTGATCAATACCTTTTTCCTATGTGGGTCTGAAGAAATTATTTGTGATTATAGTGGAAAGAGACAGCCATATATAAAGTGGGGGGGGGAGGAACTCATGTTCAGTCTCACTGCAACGAAAAAACGGGCCTTCTCAAGCTTCTGCTTTGGCTGACTAGTCCATCATACATTCACTAATTTGCCATTCTTATTTTATTGTGAAATTGGAGGATTTGCATTTATTAAAGACAAATATTGTAGGATTTTTCCTTTCCCCACTTTGAAGATCAGAACAGTATATAAATGTTCATACTTGTTTTTAAAAATGTGATAGATTACAGTAACAACAAACATTTAATCAACTCTTAAACACACACACGTTAATGTGGGACAGGGATGGTCCCTCAGGCTTTTTCTGGGTTGTTTCCATGAATGAAGAAGTCCTTAAACAATTTCGTGGGCTTGCTTATTGATCTCTTTCAATGGCATGCTATGTCTGCTCTTCAGGGAAGCCTTTCCTGACTGCCCCCATCAGAGTTAATGACTCCTTCCTCACTGTACCGGGGCATTCTTCCATCTCCGGTTCTGTCTTCTGTTAGGACATTCATCTCAAGCCATTTTGCCTTCAAAGGCTTACATCTCTCTTGCTCTCTTGCTGATGACCTCTTTGAGGACAGGGTCATTTTCTTTTGTCTTCATATCATCCTCCGCATCTAGTGGAGTTTGGAGACATCACAGAGATTCAATACATGCCTGTTGATTGAATTAACTGGGGCTGCATTGCAAGATCCTCTCTTCCGAGCCTGGTGTTTAATGGGCTTCCCACAGAGTGAGGCACATTCCCACCAGGTGCCTCAGTGGTTTAGTCCCTGTTTCTGTCCCTGTGGCTGTGTGTGTGCCCTCGAGGGCTGTTAGGGACTATTGTGTTTCAGGAGGCTGGTATCACAGTGGCAGTCTGTACAGCATCTAGAGCAGCACTGACCTGTGTGTGTAAAACTTGAGTTCCTTAACCACCTGCATGAGAGCATGTGGAATCACGTAGAGTAATTCTGTAAGAAATCACAATTTAAAAAAAAAGAAAGAAAGAAAGAAAAGAAATCACAATCAAAATCACTCAGAGTGTTGGTTAAAATATGGTATCCCCGTACCTACCAATTCAGATTCTTTTGATTGAATTTTGTAAGAAGGGTAAGCAATTTCAATACCGCAACTTTGTGAATCTCTGCTCTAAGGCAGACATATTCCTTGAGACTTCTAAACGGAAGTCAAGGCTTTTGGGCTTTTGTTTCTTTGTATTGCCTTTAGCAATAACTGGCCATGGGAACATGAAAACATATTTAAGGGAAATTATGGGGCCTTTATCTTTAAAGAGAATGGGTATTTTTTGAAACTGTCCAGAGAAGTCATCTCACATGTTCATTGCAAAGTACAGACTTGCTGCAAATAAGGGCCCAGCCAGTGGTGTCAGCCATGAAGTGATTGTTCCAGGGGTACCCTCCACAGGACACATGACAACAGGCCGTGTGCCAGTGGCTTATCCATGAACTTGATGGCCTCAGCGTTGTGCTTCCTGAAGTACACACCCTGCTTTGTGTTTTCCTCTCTAGAGTAAATGCAAACCAGTGGAGATCTGAAGCTATCTCAGGGCAGCAAGGGAAATCTCTGCCTCCTCCAGAGGGCTGTTTCTTCTTGCTTTGTCTTTGCTGGTGCTCTCTGATGGCCCATCTGTGTCATGTCTTCCTCACAGAATCTGCCTCTTTGGATCCCAGCTCTTTCTTGCAGGAATTTTCTCTGCCAGGTGCAGCCCCCAAAGAGAGGCTCCCCACCTGAAAGTTTGAAGAGGCTTATTCCTCTGGGGTTAATTCTCTCCTCGGTCTTACCTTGTTTACTTTTCCTACTTATCTTTCTGGGACTTCTTTGGTGAACTGCTGGGAGGGGCAGAGACTAGTTAAGGTCTTCTGTTCTTAGGCCTCTTCCTTACTCCAGTGACAACCACAGCAGCTCCAAATACCAGGGCTGCCATGACCTGTTAGAATTTCTTTCGCCCTTCCCCCTACTTTGGGTTTATCAAGCTCTAATTGACATATAGCATTGTAGAAGCTGAATGATTTGATAAGGCAGACATTCCAAAATGATTCCCACATGATTCCTAAGTTTAGTTGACATCTGTCACCACACAAAGTTAGAGCATTTATTTATTTTTCATGTTTTTTGTTGGTTTGTTTTCTGCCTTCAGAGTCTTTATGGAACTGATGAATGCTCATGGGAGTTAATGATTTTCTCCATATCCCCTTCCCCCAACTTTGCCTCTCCCTCCCCCATCCCTCCCCCATCTCTTCGAAGTACTTCTGTTCTTGTTTGTAGCCACTGTCTGTAGGAAGAGCCATGATCCCTGTCTTCACACTGTCGGTGGTATTACAGTTTGTTATGTAGCGTAAAAAAGTGTTTGTTATATAAAAAACAGCTTTTCTTACACGGTATTTATTAGTGATTCAGACACCTATCATTCATTTTACCTATTGTGGCCTTCAAGGTGAGCAGGAGCCCTCTGTTTTGTTCCGGAAGCCAGTGATAGTTGAAAAGCCTCCAGGTGGCTCTGCCCCGGGGGTCCCGTGCCCTCCCTGCAGTCCCAGAACGGTTCCTGTGACCCCAGCTGTGTAGTTCAGGCAGGATTCTTAGGGCTCTGACGTGAAATGGAACAGAAAATTGCTTGATGTATTTTGCCACATGAAGTACCTTTAACCGCCGCATGGTTCTTTATACTCTTCCGATTAAGAACTCTACTAACATTGTGTGGGTAAGTAAAAGATTCTTTTTATTTTTATTCTGTGGGGAAAAAAAAATAAAAAAGGAAGAAAAAAAAATCCAGGCATTGTCAAAATATTTGCTTAATCTTCCAGAATCGGGAAGTTGTGTAGCTGCTTGCTCTGACAGCCCGGAACAATGGTCATTAAATGAGAAGCAGATGTAACAAAGTCCGCGGTAAAAGCCTTCTATTACGGGCTGTAAGGGGAAAAAAATTAGTTGTTAACAGAACACAGTAAGCGTTATGGAATAAATCAGAACAAAACATTCCCAATTACTGTACAAAGATAATTAAAGTCTACGACGCTAATTAAGGTCTGTTTATATCTATTTCTGTTTGTGTACAAACATATGCACATAGTTAAATATTTTCTATTGTTTTTTACGCAATGCTAACTTCAGAGTCGAGTCTCTCTGAATTTAACTTTTGTTTTTATATCACCAGGAAGTACAATCTCCAGAAATTGAAACTCCAGCTTTTCCTCCTTGATTTTACTTTATTTTTCTTGGCGCACTTCAAAAAAATATTTCAAGTATGCAATTCTACTTCCTTGAGTGGACTTTTTCGGTCTACTATGTTTTTCAGTGGGATCAACCAGATTTTCCCCCTACCATTCTTTAAAGAAAAAAGGATTTTTCTTTGAATTTGACCAATATGGCAAAATATCTTCACACATTAGTGTTATGTAGGATTACCAAATGTCTTTTGGATAGGAATCTCAAGAAAATTCAAACTTGAAGAAAGAGAAATTGATAAATAATCCTCCCTCCTGGCAGTTCCCCCAGGGTTTTCATCACAGGCTATAAATATCACATAAATATTCCCTCACTGTAAGCTATAATTTTTTGGATGGATGTCAATGGTTTTTAAGTGGGAACAACAATGAGCTATAATTATCATTTGAAAGTCATTAGCTAAACAAGTGGAAAGGCAGTATCTTTCCACCAAGGTCCAAGAATAGCCTCGGCCTATACTGTATTTGACTTAACTTTGTGAATTAGGAAGAGACCTAATTCTAAATTGCTGTTGACCTTCTTTTGAAAATGACTTCATGCCACTACCCAGATCAGCAATTTCATTTTTAAAAGAAAGTACAAAGTTCTCCTTGGACTTCTTTCTCTTCTTTCTCTTTCTTTCATTCCTTTGTTCAAACCTACCTGCTGTCTATGTTTTCCCTTAGTCTCCATCTACCATAGATTTAATACGGCTGCAACTTTATGGCAGTTCTTCCTACTGGGATTAAACTAAAAAAGAACTTGTATAGGAGTCAGAACTTCAGTCTTGAAACAGCATTGGTGAGACTTTATTCCAGACCAGTCCTGTTCAATAGAGTTGTAATGCAAGTGGCATACAAAAAGTTAAGTTTTCTAGTAGCTGTATTTTTTTTCTTTTATTTTTTTAAATTAACATATAATGTATTATTTGCTTCAGGGGTGCAAGTCTGTGAATCATCAGTCTTACACAATTTATAGTCCTCTCCATAGCACATACCCTCTTCAATGTCCATAACCCAGCCACCCTGTCCCTCTCCTCCACCCAACAGCAACCCTCAGTTTCCTGAGATTAAGAGTCTCATGGTTTGTCTCCCTCCTGAACCCATCTTGTTTCATTTTTTACTCCTCCCAAATCCCCCACAACGCCCCCCTGCCTCTCAAATTCCTCGTATCACAAAGATCATGTGATAATAGGATAATTGTCTTTATCTGATTAAATTATTTTGCTTACCATAATACCCTCTAGTTCTATCCATGTCATTGCAAATGGCTAGATTTGGGTTTTTTGATGGCTGCATAGTATTCCATTATATATGTTTTATATATGTATATATACATACATGTATATACATACATATACGTATATACATACATACATATACCATCTTCTTTATCCATTCATCTGTTGATGGGCATCTAGGTTCTTCCCATAGTTTGCCTATTGTGGACATTGCTGCTATAAACACTCAGGTGTACATGCCCCTTTGGATCACTACATTTGTATTTTTGGGATAAATACCCAGTAGTGCGAATGTTGGGTCATAGGGTAGCTCTATTTTCAACTTTTTGTGAAACCTCCATACTGTCTTCCAGAGTGACTATACTAGCTTGCACTCATTCCTGCCAGCAGTGTAGGAGGGTTCCCCTTTCTCCACATCCTCGCCAATATCTGTCATTCCTGACTTGTTCATTTTAGCTGTTCTGACTGGTGTAAGGTGGTATCTCACTGTGGTCTTGATTTATATTTTCCTCATGCCAAGTGATGTTGAGCACTTTTTCATGTGTCTCAAGGCCATTTGGATGTCTTCTTTGCAGAAATGTCCGTTAATATCTCCTGCCCATTTCTTGATTGGATTACTTGTTCTTTGGGTGTTAAGTTTGATAAGTTCTTTATAGATTTTGGAAACAAGACCTCTATCTGATATGTCATTTGTGAAAATATTCTCCCATTCTGTCAGTTGTCTATTGGTTTTGTTGACTATTTCCTTTTCTGGTCTATCCTTGTGCTTTAGATCTTGATGAAGTCCCAATAGTTCATTTTTTCCCTTGCTTCCCTTACCTTTGGTGATGTTTCTAGGAAGAAGTTCCTGTGGCTGAGGTTGAAGAGGTTGCTGCCTGTGTTTTCTCTAGGATTCTGATGGATTCCTGTCTCACATTGAGGTCTTTCATCCATTTGGAGTCTATATTTGTGTGTGGTGTAAGGAAATGGTCCAGTTTCATTTTTCTGCATGTGGCTGTCCAATTTTCCCAACACCATTTGTTGTTGAGACTCTTTTTTCCACAGGACATTCTTTCTTGCTTTGTCAAAGATTAGTTGACCATAGAGTTGAGGGTCCATTTCTGGGCTGTCTATTCTTTTCCATTGATCTATGTGTCTTTGTGCCAGTACCATACTGTCTTGATGATTACCGCTTTGTAATAGAGCTTGAAGTCTGGAATGGTGATACTACCAACTTTGGTTTTCTTTTTCAGTATTCCTCTGGCTATTTGGGGTCGTTTCTGGTTCCATATAAATTTTAGGATTATTTGTTCCATTTCTTTGAAAAAAGTTGATGGTATTTTGATAGAGATTACATTAAATGTGTAGATTGCTTTAGGTAGTGTAAACATTTTCACATTATTTGTTCTTCTAATCCATTAGCATGGAACACTTTTCCCTTTCTTTGTATCTTCCTCAATTTCTTTCATGAGTACTTTATAGTTTTCTGAGTACAGATTCCTTGCCTCTGTGGTTAGGTTTATTCCTAGGTATCTTATGGTTTTGGGTGTAATTGTAAATGGGATCGACTCTTTAATTTCTCTTTTTTCGTTCTTGCTTTTGGTGTATAGAAATGCAACTGATTTCTGAGCATTGATTTTTATATCCTGATACTTTACTGAATTCCTCTATGACTTCTAGCGCTTTTGGAGTGGAGTCTTTTGGGTTTTCCATGTAAAATATCATATCATCTGCAAAGAGTGAGAGTTTGACTTCTTCTTTGCCTATTCAGATGCCTTTTATTTCTTTTTGTTGTCTGCTGAGGCTAAGACTTCCTATACTGTGTTGAATAGCGATGGTGATAGTTGACATCCCTGCCATGTTCCTGACCTTAGGGGAAAAGCTCTCAGTTTTTCCCCATTGAGAATGATGTTTGCTGTGGGTTTTCTATAGATGGCTTTGATGATATTGAGGTATGTTCCCTTTATCCCTACACTTTCAAGTTTTTATCAAGAAAATATGCTGTACTTTGTCAAATGCATCTATTGAGAGTATCAAATGGTTCTTGTTCTTTCTTTTATTTTTGTATTTTATCACATTGACTGATTTGCAGATGTTGAACCAACCTTGCAGCCCATGAATAAATCCCACTTGGTCAGGGTGAATAATCCTTTTAATGTACTGTTGGATCCTATTGGCTAGTATTTTGGTGAGAAGTTTTGCATCCGTGTTCATCAAGGATATTGGTCTGAAATTCTCCTTTTTGATGGGGTCTTTCTCTGGTTTTGGGATCAAGGTAAAATGAGTTTGGGAAGTTTTCCTTCCATTTCTATTTTTTGGAACAGTTTCAGGAGAATAGGTATTAGCTCTTCTTTAAATGTTTAGTAGAATGCCCTGGGAAGCCATCTGGACCTGGGCTCTTGTTTGTTGGGAGATTTTTGATGACTGCCTCAATCTCCTTACTGGTTATGGGTCTGTTCAGGTTTTTTGTTTTTGTTTTTGTTTTCCCTTCCTGGTTCACTTTTGGAACTTTATATGTCTCTAGGAATGCATCCATTTCTTCCAGATTGTCAAATTTGCTGGCATATAGTTGCTCATAATATGTTCTTATAATTGTATTTCTTTGGTGTTAGTTGTGATCTCTCCTCTTTCATTCTTGGTTTTATTAATTTGGGTCCTTTCTCTTTTCTTTTTGATAAACCTGGCCAGGGGCTTATCAATCTTATTAATTCTTTCAAAGAACCACATCCTAGTTTTGTTGATCTGTTCTACTGTTCTTTCGGTTTCTATTTCATTGATTTCTGCTCTGATTTTTATTATTTCTCTTCTCCTACTGGGTTTAGGCTGTTTTTTCTCCAGCTCCTTAGGTGTAGGGTAAGCTTGTATACTTGAGACCTTTCTTATTTCTTGAGAAAGGCTTGTATTGCTATATACTTTCCTCTCAGGACCACCTTTGCTGTGTCCCAAAGATTTTGAAGAGTTGTGATTTCATTTTCATTTGTTTCCATGAATTTTTAAAATTCTTCTTTAATTTCCTGGTTGACCCATTCATTGTTCAGTAGGATGCTCTTTAGCCTCCATGTATTTGAGTTATTTCCAACTTTTCTCTTGTGGCTGAGCTCTAGATTCAAAGCATTGTGGTCTGAAAATATGCAAGGAATAATCCCAGTCTTTTGGCACTGGTTGAGGCCTGATTTATGACCCAGGTTGTGATCTGTTCTGGAGAATGTTCCATGTGCTCTCGAGAAGAGTGTGTATTCTGTTGCTTTTGGATGGAATGTTCTAAATAAATCTGTAATGTCCATCTGGCTCAGTGTGTCATTTAAAGCCTTTATTTCCTTGTGGATATTTTGCTTAGATGATCTGTCCATTTCAGTGAGGTAGGTGTTAAAGTCCCCTACTATTATTATATTATTGTTGATATGTTTCTTTGATTTTGTTATTAATTGGTTTATATAATTGGCTGCTCCCATGTGAGGGGTATAGTTATTTACAATTGTTAGATCTTCTTGTTGGACAGATCCTCTAATTATGATACAGTGTCCTTCCTCATCTCTTGCTATAGTCTTTGTCTTAAAATCTAATTAGTCTAATAATAATGACTGCCACTCCAGCTTTCTTTTGATGTCCATTAGCACGGTAAATTGTTTTCCACCCCTAACTTTCAATCTGGAGGTGTCTTTGGGTCTAAAATGAGTTTCTTGCAGACAGCATATCTATGGGTCTTATTTTTTTTTTTATCCATTCTGATAACACTGTGTCTTTTGATTGGGGGCATTTAGCCCATTTACATTCAGGGTAACCATTGAAAGATATGAACTTATTGCCACTGTATTGCCTATAAGGTGACTGTTACTGTGTATTATCTCTGTTCCTTTCTGGTCTCTTACTTTTAGGCATTCTCTTTGCTTAGAGGATCCTTTCAATATTTCCTAGTGTTGTTTTGCTGTTTGCAAATTCTTTTAGTTTTTGTTTGTCCTGGAAGCTTTTGATCACCCCTTCTATTTTCAGTGACAGCCTAGCTGGATATAGTATTCTTGGCTGCATATTTTTCTTGTTTAGTGCTTGAATATATCATTTCTGGCCTGCTAGGTCTCTGTGCATAGGTTTGCTGCCAGTCTAAGATTTCTACCATTGTATGTTTACAGATCTCTTGTCCCGAACTGCTTTCAGGATGTTTTCTTTGTCACTGAGACTTGTAAGTTTTACTATTAGATGATGGGTTGTGGACCTATTTTTATTGATTTTGAGGTGGATTCTCTGTGCCTTTTGGATTTTGATGCTGTTGCCATTGCCAAATTAGGGAAATTATCTGTTATAATTTGCTCCAATATACCCTTCTGCCCCCCTCTCTCTTTCTTCTTCTTCTTGGATCCCAATCATTCTAATATTGTTTCATCTTATGGTATCACTTATCTCTCAAATTCT